>NC_040022.1:27534229-27577532 GCF_000972845.2 Larimichthys crocea | reverse complement strand
AACACACTACTGAAATATTACGCCTCTACACACACTAGTGAAACGCTCTCACACAACTCTAGTGAAATGCTCTCACACACTCTATGAAAACTCTCACACACACTAGTGAAATGCTCTCAACACACTCACTGAGACACTCACTCACACACCTACTGAATAGTACGCGCTTACACACACTAGTGAACGCTCTCACACACTCGAGTGAAAACACTCTCACCACACACTAGTGAAACGCTCTCACACACTCTATTGAATGTCCAGTGTACGGAAAGCATTTCAGTGTACCGGAAGGCAATTTCACTGTAAACGGAAGGCATTTCACGTAACCGGGAAAGGCGGGTCTAAAGGAGAGCAGCATCGGTGGGTTGAAGATGTCCAGCCAGGAGAGCTTTCCAGTGGACTTTCAAAAGCGCTGCGCTACTCAACAACATTGTGTCCATCACGGAGACAATTCGAACATTATCTATGCAACTGCGAGCAGGCAACATGGCCACGCCCCTTGAAGTGGCGACACCGTGGAGAGCCGGATTACGGCGCTTTTCCCGTCTCGCTCGGCAGCAATGGCGCGGCCAACACCCAGCTGTTAGCCCGGTTGTCCCTGGTTGTCCATGTCGAAGCTCGCTGAGCTTGGTAACGCGGCACGGAGCTCCTGACATCCTCGCTGTTGCATTAGATAATTTTCGAAATGGTCCCTCGGCGGATGACAAAATTTGTTGAGTAGTAGGTGGCAGCTGCTGTAAAGTCCACTGGAAAGCTACCTCTGCGCGACATCTGCACCCAACGATGCTGGCTCCCTCTTACGACCCGCCTTCCGGTGGACAGTGAAATGCCTTCCGGTTACATGAAATCCTCAATAGAGTGTGTGAGAGCGTTTCCACTAGTGTGTGTGAGAGTGTTTCACTAGAGTGTGGTGAGAGCGTTTTCACTAGTGTTGTAGAGCGTAATATGTCAGTAGCGTGGTGTGAGAGTGTCCCTCAGTAGAGTGTGTGAGAGCGTTTCACGAGTGTGTGTAAGAGCGTTTACTATTGTGTGTAAAGCGGAATATTTTCAATAGTGGTGTGAGAGTGTCCTCAGTAGAATGTTGTGAGAGCGTTTCACTAGTGTGTGTAAGAAGCGTAATATTCGTAGTGTGTGTGAGAGTGTCTCAGTAGAGTGTGTGAAGAGCGTTTCACGAGTGTGTGTAAGAGCGTTTCACTAGTATGTGTAGGAGCGTAATATTTCAGTAGTGTGGTTGAGAGTGTCCTCAGTAGAGTGTGGTGAGAGCAATGTCACTAGTGTGTGTGAGAGTGGTCTCAGTAGAGTGTGTGGAGAGCGTTCACCTAGTGTGGTAAAGCGTTTCACTAGTTGTGTGAAGAGCGAATTTTCAGTAAGTGTTGGGGAGAGTGGCTCAGTAAGGTGTGTGGAGAGCTTTCACGATGGTGTGTAAGAGCGTAATATTTCAAGTAGCGGTGTGGGGAGAGTGGTCTCAGTAGAGTGTGGTGAAGCGTTTCACAGTGTGTGTAAGAGCGTTATCACTAGTTTGTGGTAAGAGCGTATATTTTCAGTAGTGTGTGTGAGAGGTCTTCAGTAGAAGTGGTGTGAGAGGCGTTTTCACTAGTGTGTGTAAGAGCGGAATAGTTCATAGTGTGTGTGAGAAGGGTCTCAGTAGAGTGTGGTGAGAGCGTTTCACTTTGATCGTTTCACTATGTTTGTAGAGGTACTATTTCATAGTGTGTGGGTGAGAGGTATATTTCTGAATAATGTCCCTGACGACCCCCTCATACACTCTGGCTCTTCGTGCCTTCCAGATGTATCTCCGGGAGGAGGACACTGATTCTGCAAAACCCTAATGTGGAGTATTTGGGTTATTGACCATGGATATTGACAAGTAAAACTCGTCAATATCCATGATAAGCCGTCAACACAGCGCCGCCCCTCCCTACACACAACTGTCGCTGCAGCCAAGCTGTGCTTCAATCTCGCACTACAGTGACTGATCTCTCTGTTCGTGGCTGACTCTACCCACATTGCTCTCCTCCTCAGTACTCCGTAGGTTTTGCTTCAGATCTCGGTGTTGTATGATACTGAAAGTTTACTTGATGAACGGTTAAGGAAGAATATTGGCATTTTGGCTCTACAAACAAGGATTGTGTCCAGATCCTTCGGATTTGGTGGGTGATAATTGTGATTATAATATATGATTTTCTTGTGTTGCAGGTGAAAATGAGTGGAGATCATGACACCCAGCCTAGCTGCTCCTCGCTGTGGTCCGGACCACAGGAGGAGCAGCTAGCTGGGTGTCATGATCTCCACCTCATCTTCACCCTGCAAACAAGAAAATCAATTATACAATAACAAATCCAGAAGGATATGACACAATCCTTGTTTGTAGAGCCAAAATTAGCCAATATTCTTCCTTAACAAGTTCATCAAGTAACTTTAGTATCATACAAACCGAGATCTGAAGAAAACCTAGGAGTACTGAGGAGAGAGCAATGTGGCTAGAGTCAAGCCAAGAACAGAGAGATCAGTCACTGTAGTGCGAGAGTGAAGCACAGCTCTGGCTGCAGAGACAGTGTGTGTAGGGAGGGGCGGGCGCTGTGTGTGACTGGCTTATCATGGATATTGACGAGTTTTACTTGTCAATATCCATGGTCAATAACCCAAATACTTACATTACGGTTTTGAGAATTCAGTGTCATCCTCCCGGAGATACACTGGAAGTGCACGAAGAGCCAGAGTGTAGGTGAGTGTAGGGATCTTCAGGTACATTATTTGCAGAAAATACCTCTCACCACCACTACTGGAATAGTTACGCTCTTACAACACATAAGTGAAACGACTCTTACACACAAGATGAAAGAGCCTCACCACCACTCTACTGAGACCCTTCTCACACACACTATGAACTATTACGCTCTACACACACTGTGATTAACGCCTCTCACACCACTTCTAGCGAGAGACGACTCTCACACACACCTAGCTGAAATATTACGCTCTTACCACAAACTAGTAGAAACGCTCTTGACACACACTAGTGAAACGCTTCATCCACACTCTACTGAGACACTGCTCCCCACACCCCGCTACTGTAAATATGTACGCTCTTAACACACATCGTGAAAGCTCTCCGGCACACTCTACTGAGCACTCTCACAACACCTACTGAAATGTCGTCGTCGTTACACACAGACTAGTAGAAACACCATCTACAGCATGTGAAGCTCTCCAACACACTCTACTGAGACACTCTCACACACCTAGTGAATGCTCCTCACCACAACTCTACGAGGAACTCTCACCACACTACGTGAAAATGTACGCGCTTACAACATACTATGAAACGCTCTTACACACACTCGTGAAACGCTCTCTCACACAACTCCTAACGATACACGAGGCTCACACACGTACTTCAAAGTACAAAAGCTGGGGGAAGGGGGAAGGACAGTGAGGTAAAGGGGGCAGGAAGTGTGATACCGTGGGAGCTGGTGGAGGTGCTAATGGTGCTCTTACACACACTAGTGAAACGCTCTCACACATTTACTGAGGACACTCTCACACCACTATGAAATATTACTGTTCGCTTTACACACACATGTAAACGCTCTTACACACACTCGGAAAGCGCTCTCACCACTCTACTGAGACACTCTCACTACACGCTACTGACAATATTACGCTCTACAACAACTAGTGAAACGCTCTCACCACACTCTAGTAACACTCTCACACACACTAGTGAAACGCGTCTCACAGCACTCTATGAGGAATTTCAGTGATGAACCGAAGGCATTTCACCTGTCACCGGAAGGCGGGTCGTAAGAGGGAGCCAGCGTCGTTGTGTGCATATGTCGGCACTGAGGAGCTTTCCAGTGGGACTTTACAGAGCTGCCGCCAGCTACTCAACACGTTTTGTCATCCAGCCAGGACATTCGAAAATTATCTAATGCACAGCGAAGCATGTCAGGAGCTCCGTGCCGCGTTACCAAGCTCAGCGAGCTTCGACATGGACACAGCGGACAACCGGCAACAGCTGGGTTGTTTGGCCGCGCCATTGCGCCGGCGGACGGGAAAAGCGCCGTATGCCGGCTCTCACGGTGTCGTCCACTCAAGGGGCGTGGCCTGTTTGCCTGCTCGGCAGTTGCATAATAAATGTTCGAATTGGTCTCCGCTGATGACACAATGTTGTTGAGTAGCGCAGCGCTTTTGTAAGTCCACTGACAAGCTCCTCCTGCTGCGACATCTCAACCGCACCGATGCTGGCTGCTCCATCGTTAGTACCCGCCTTTCACGGTTACAGTGAAATGCCTTCCGTTCAGTGAAATGCCATTCCGGATTAGCACTGAAATGCTTTCCGTTACACTGTAAATCTCAATAAGTGTGTGAGCGTTTCGACTAGTGTGTGGTGAGTAGTGTGTTTGCACTGAGTGTGTGAGACGAATTCACTAGTGTGTGTAAGCAGCGTACTATTCGTAGTGTGTGAGGAGTGGTCTCAGTGAGTGGGTTGGAGACAGTATGTCTATTGAGGTGTTCAGAGAGTTCATGTGTTGAAGCATTTCACTAGAGTGTGTGTGAGAGCGTTTCACTAGTGTGTGTAGAGGCGTAATATTTCAGTAGTCATTCGTAATAGTTAATAAAGTAATTGATATTTAACATTTCGGTAGAAAACTATTTGAAAACTCCTCTTGTTTTTACACTTAAATATTTATGTGTACAGGTGTTTGCAGAGTTCCATCGAATCACAAACGCTGAATCTACGCAACCAGTTTTACTGTGAACTTGACCGATAACACCAAAAACTAGCTGCACTGTATCGGCGAGAAGTCCTCAAGGACTGGAAAGGGAGCAGAGGCACTGCGAGAGATGCTGAGAAATTATGACTTGGAGGTAAGTTTATGTTTGACTTTTCCATGGGGACAATGCTGATATATAATGTGTTGTCATTACAGATTACAAAAAGCGTGTTTGTGTTTTGTGATCCTTGATAGTGTCATCATCCTGCTGAATCATAGTAGATACTATTTGTAACATAACTGAAGCATTCACATTGTTATCCAGTGACACGAGCTGGGTATCCGGACAAAATATTTCTATAATAATTTTTTTTCTCAATCGAGGAAGAACATGACACAACATGCGACGCACTCTGGCTCTTCGTGCACTTCCAGTGTATCTCCGGGAGGATGACACTGAATTCTTCAAAACCGTAATGTGAGTATTTGGGTATATGACCATGGATATTACAAAAAACTCGCAATATCCATGATAAGCCAGTCACACACAGCGCCCGCCCCTCCCCTACACACACTGTCTCTGCAGCCAGAGCTGTGCTTCACTCTCGCACATACAGTGACTGATCTCTCTGTTCTTGGCTTGACTCTACTCACATTGCTCTCTCCTCAGTACTCCTTAGGTTTTCTTCAGATCTCGGTTATGATACTTAAAGTTACTTGTGAACTTGTTAAGGAAGAAATATTGGCTAATTTTGGCTCTACAACAAGAGTGTCATATCCTCTCTGGATTTTTGTTATAATGTGAATTTCTTGTTTTGCACGGGTGAAATGAGGTGGAGATCACTGACACCCAGCTAGCGCTCCTCTCTGTGGTCCCTGACTCCATTGGTTCCATCAGCTTCAGCCCTGGGAACATATCCATTGTGATGAGGATAAAGTTGTTTAAGTGAGCTTCCAGGTTGGCTGATGCATTTGTGGTGCTGTTTGGTTTAATCTATGTATTACACTTAGATTATCCAAAGAAACTCACTCACACATTCACTTCATCCAGAAAGTGCTGATGTTTCTGACGATACAAACCATTGAAACCATGCCTACTCTCCTGAAACATGATTTGTAAAAGATAAACAAGGTAGAAATGCCTGGTGAGTGCAGGCATGCATAAATGTGATTCATGTCAGCAACATTATTACAGGCATGTTGTTCTGTTCTTTTAGATGTGTTGTATTATAACTGTCTGTTAAAATGTTGAAAGCATTTTCCGTATGCTCCGTGGGCTTTTTTATAAGTTTAGAAGAGAGGTACATTTTTTGTTTATTTATGGTTGATCTGCATCCAATTCAGTTATTATTATATTATTTATTTTATTACTTTTATTTATTGTATTTTATTCGGTATGTTTTTAATGTTCCTCATTTGCCAAATTTAGCTGTTTATGCTGCTACTTTTTTTTTATTTTATTGTATTTTTTTTTTTGAGAAAATACGTGAGTACAGTAGGCAGGCTAAAATTTATATTTGTAAAAAAAATGTTTGGCTCAGGTGCTGCACTTGAATGTTATTCGACATTTCACAGTTTTACTAAGCCTGACATATTATTCTGAAAAACAAAATTAATTTAAAAGTTGTTAATGCCTTTTTAAAAGGTAGCTTTCAAGGTGCTGTTTTATTCCCAGATAAATTATTGGATTCTGACAGAAACACTTTAGTCAATCCTTTTATTGCTGGATGAGTTTCTCTTGCACAATTTACATGGTTACAGTTACTTTTTTTTGGCATGTATTTGGGGGGCAGAACCCCGTTATTGTTCCATGAGCCATCACGGCTTGAGTGGCGACCAGCTAGACCCCTGTCCTTCCCAGCTGTTTTTATTTTAGCATTAAACGAACACCATGTTCAAAGCATAGGGTGTCCATATGTGGCACTTGGCACCAGGACGCCCTCGGCTGCAGTTCTATGATCGACTTTTTGGTCGGTCGTCGGACTTGCGGCCACATTGTTTTGGACACCGGGTGAAGAGAGGGAGAGGGCGGAGCTGTCAACTGATCACCACCTGGGTGAGTTGGCTCCGATGGTGGGGAGGATGCGGTCAGACCTGGCAGGCCCAAACTGTTGTGGGTTTGCTGGGAACGTCTGGCTAATCTCCTGTCAGACAGAGTTTCAACTCCCACCTCCGGGAGAGCTTCGCTCATGTCCCGGGGGAGGTGGGGGACATTGAGTCTGAGTGGACCTTGTTCCGTTCCTCCATTGTCGAGGCGGTCTGACGGAGTGTGGCCGTAAGGTGGTCAGTGCCTGTCGTGGCGGCGGGCCCCAACCCGCTGGTGGATACGGCGGTGAGGGATGCCATCAAGCTGAAGAAGGAGTCCTACAGAACCTTTTGGCCTGTGGGACTCCTGAAGCCAGCTGATGGGTATCGACGTGCCAAGCGGGATGCGCCTCGGTGGTTGCGAGGCAAAACTCAGCGTGGGAGGAGTTCGGTGAGGCCATGGAGAACGACTTTCGAAATGGCTTCGAGGAGGTTCTGACCACCATCGGTGGCTCAGGCGGGGGAAGCAGTGACTGTCAACCACTGTGTTTCATGGGGACGGTGCTGCTGACCTCCACTTGGGACGTCTTGGGTCGGTAGAGGGAAATTCTTCGAAGACCTCCCTCAATCCCCCAGCCGCGCTCTTCCTTTGGGAGCAGAGTCCTGGGGGACCCCGTGGCGGTTCACCCATCTCTGGGGCTGAGGTCGCTGGGTTTTGTTGGGGCTGTCTTGGTTGACACGTCTCTGCACATGGCGTGGAATCGGGGGCATTGCCCCTGGATGGCAGACCGGGTGGTGGTTCCCCTTTTTCAAAAGGGGGACCGGAGGGTGTGCTCCAACTAGGGGATCACACTCCTCAGCCCCCCCGGGAAGTCTTTTCGGGGGTCCTGGAGAGAGGGTCCGCAGATTGTCGAACCTCGGATCAGGAGGAAGCAATGTGGTTTTCATCCTGGTCGTGGACCTGTGGAACCAGCTCTATCCCTTAGCGCGGTCCTGGAGGTGCATGGGAGTTTGCCCAACCAGTCTACATGTGCTTTGTGGACCTGGAGAAGGCACACTTGGACCGTGTCCCTGGTGGTCCTGTGGGGGGTGCTCCGGGGGGCTATTCGGTCCCCTGTAATCTCGGTGCCAGAGCTTGGTCCGCCTTGCCGGAAGTAAGTCGGACCTGTTTCCTGTGGGGTTTGGACTCCGCCAAGCTGCCCTTTGTCACCGGTTCTGTTCATAACCTTTATGGACAGAATTTCTCAGGCGCAGGCCAGGGCTGCGGTTCGGTGTGGCCTCAAGGATTGGGTTGCTGCTTTTTGCAGACGATCAGTCCTTTGGCTTCATCGGAGAGTGACTTCAGTCCTCCTCTGGAGTGGTTCGCAGCCAAGTGTAAGCGGCTGGGATGAGAAATCAGCACCTCCAATCCGAGCACATGGTGCTCAGCCGGAAAGGGATGAGTGCAGCCTCCTGGTCGGGGATGAGATCCTGCCTCAAGTGGAGGAGTTCAAGTATCTCGGGGTTTGTTCACGAGTGAGGGAAGGAGGAAGGCGGAGATCGGACAGCGGAATTGGTGCGGCTCTGCCTGATTGCGGACCTCTGCACCGGTTACCAAATCGTGGCGAAGAAGGAGCTGAGCCGAAGGCGACGCTCTCGATTTACACAGTCCGATCTCGATTTGCCTACCCTCACCTATGGTCACGAGCTTTGGGGTAGTGACTTAAGAAAGATAAATCACGTAATACAAGCGGCCTAAATGACATTCCTCGCATGGGTGGCTGTGGTCTCCCTTAGCGATAGGGTGAGAAAGCTGGCCCTCCGCTAGGAGCCTCTCGTAGAACCGCTCTTGCTCCCCCTCATCTAGAGGAACAGTTATACTTCGGCTCTGGTCATCTCGTTAGTATTCCTTCCTGACTTCCCTGGTTATCTCTCACACACACTACTGAAATATTACGCTCTTACACACACTAGTGAAACGCTCTCACACACTCTAGTGAAACGCTCTCACACACTCTAGTGAAACACTCTCACACACACTAGTGAAACGCTCTCACACACTCTATTGAGATTTCAGTGTAACCGGAAAGCATTTCAGTGTAACCGGAAGGCATTTCACTGTAACCGGAAGGCATTTCACTGTAACCGGAAGGCGGGTCATAAGAGGGAGCGCAGCATCGTTGGGTTGCAGATGTCGCGCCAGGAGGAGCTTTCCAGTGGACTTACAAAAGCTGCTGCGCTACTCAACAACATTTTGTCATCAGCGGAGACAATTCGAACATTATCTAATGCAACTGCGAGCAGGCAACAGTGCCACGCCCCTTGAGTGCCGACACCGTGGAGAGCCGGCTTACGGCGCTTTTCCCGTCTCGCGGCCGCAATGGCGCGGCGCAACACCCAGCTGTTAGCCCGGTTGTCCTGGTTGTCCATGTCCCGAAGCTCTGCTGAGCTTGGTAACGCGGCACGGAGCTCCTGACCTGCTCGCTGTTGCATTAGATAATGTTCGAATTGTCTCTGCTGATGACAAAATGTTGTTGAGTAGCGCGGCAGCTTCTGTAAGTCCACTGGAAAGCTCCTCCTGGCACGACATCTGCAACCCAACGATGCTGCGCTCCCTCTTACGACCCGCCTTCCGGTTACAGTGAAATGCCTTCCGGTTACACTGAAATCTCAATAGAGTGTGTGAGAGCGTTTCACTAGTGTGTGTGAGAGTGTTTCACTAGAGTGTGTGAGAGCGTTTCACTAGTGTGTGTAAGAGCGTAATATTTCAGTAGTGTGTGTGAGAGTGTCTCAGTAGAGTGTGTGAGAGCGTTTCACTAGTGTGTGTAAGAGCGTAATATTTCAGTAGTGTGTGTGAGAGTGTCTCAGTAGAATGTGTGAGAGCGTTTCACTAGTGTGTGTAAGAGCGTAATATTTCAGTAGTGTGTGTGAGAGTGTCTCAGTAGAGTGTGTGAGAGCGTTTCACTAGTGTGTGTAAGAGCGTTTCACTAGTGTGTGTAAGAGCGTAATATTTCAGTAGTGTGTGTGAGAGTGTCTCAGTAGAGTGTGTGAGAGCGTTTCACTAGTGTGTGTAAGAGCGTAATATTTCAGTAGTGTGTGTGAGAGGGTCTCAGTAGAGTGTGTGAGAGCGTTTCACTAGTGTGTGTAAGAGCGTTTCACTAGTGTGTGTAAGAGCGTAATATTTCAGTAGTGTGTGTGAGAGGGTCTCAGTAGAGTGTGTGAGAGCGTTTCACTAGTGTGTGTAAGAGCGTTTCACTAGTGTGTGTAAGAGCGTAATATTTCAGTAGTGTGTGTGAGAGGTATTTCTGAATAATGTCCCTGACGACCCCTCATACACTCTGGCTCTTCGTGCACTTCCAGTGTATCTCCGGGAGGATGACACTGAATTCTTCAAAACCTGTAATGTAAGTATTTGGGTTATTGACCATGGATATTGACAAGTAAAACTCGTCAATATCCATGATAAGCCAGTCACACACAGCGCCCGCCCCTCCCCTACACACACTGTCTCTGCAGCCAGAGCTGTGCTTCACTCTCGCACATACAGTGACTGATCTCTCTGTTCTTGGCTTGACTCTACCTCACATTGCTCTCTCCTCAGTACTCCTTAGGTTTTCTTCAGATCTCGGTTTGTATGATACTTAAAGTTACTTGATGAACTTGTTAAGGAAGAAATATTGGCTAATTTTGGCTCTACAAACAAGGATTGTGTCATATCCTTCTGGATTTGTTGTTATAATTGTGATTATAATATATGATTTTCTTGTTTTGCAGGGTGAAAATGAGGTGGAGATCACTGACACCCAGCTAGCGCTCCTCTCTGTGGTCCCTGACTCCATTGGTTCCATCAGCTTCAGCCCTGAGAACATATCCATTGTGATAGAGGATAAAGTTGTTATAAGTGAGCTTCCCAGGTTGGCTGATGCATTTGTGGTGCTGTTTGGTTTAATCTATGCATTACACTTAGATTATCCAAAGAAACTCACTCACACATTCACTTTCATCCAGAAAGTGCTGATGTGTCTAGACGATAACAAACCATTGAAACCATGCCTACTCTCCCTGAAACATGATTTGTTAAAAGAATAAACAAGGTGAGAAATGCCTGGTGAGTGCAGGCATGCATAAATGTGATTCATGTCAGCAACATTATTACAGGCATGTTGTTCTGTTCCTTTTTAGATGTGTATGATATTATAAACATGTCTGTTAAAATGTTGAAAGCATTTTTCCGTATGCTCAGTGGGCTTTTTTATAAGTTTAGAATGAGAGGTACATTTTTTGTTTATTTTATTGTACTGCCTCCTTGACCTCATTGATCAGTATGCCCTCATTGTTAATGGCAATTCAGTTATTTATTTATATTATATTTTTATTACTTTTATTTATTGTATTTTATTCGCTATGTTTTTAATGTTCCTCATTTGCCCAAATTTAGCTGTTTATGCTGCTACTTTTTATTTTATTGTATTTTTTTTTATTTGAGAAAATACGGTGAAAGTACAGGCTAAAATTTATATTTGTAAAAAAAAAAATGTTTGGCTTCAGGTGCTGCACTTGAATGTTATTCGACATTTCACATTTTTACTAAGCCTGACATATTATTCTGAAAAACAAAAATTTAAATTTAAAAGTTGTTAATGCCTTTTTAAAAGGTAGCTTTCAAGGTGCTGTTTTATACCCTAATAAATTATTGGAATTCTGACAGAAACACTTTAGTCAATAACCTTTTATTGCATGGATGATGTTTCTCTTGCACAATCATACATACATGGTTACAGTTACTTTTTTTGGCATGTATTTGGGGGGCAGAACCCCATTATTGTTCCATGAGCTATCACGGCTTGAGTGGCGACCAGCTAGACCCCTGGTCCTTCCCAGCTGTTTTTATTTTTAGCATTATAAACTGAAAACAGGGCGTTTTCTACATTTTAAGTTGGCAAGTGGTAAATATTTTGAGTTCATTAAGGTGTAATATTTTAAGTAGATACTATTGATGTAATACATTGTGTTACACAATAAATACACAGTAATTAGGGGACTGTAAAAGAAAGGGTTACCAAAACTTTATCTAGCCCTAAGTAGCAGCTAAAAGAGTAATACGAACTACACTGCAGCTTAGCAGCCTCAAACCAAGAGAGAGAGATTCAGACCTTCTTCAATAAAAAGAGAAAAGTGTCAGAGTCAGCCACAGCTTCTACCAGCAGCATCAGGGAAACATGTCAGCTGCCCAGGTACAGCAGTAGTGATGAAGGGCAAGGGCAGTCAGCTCCCTGCACATGATGGTAAGTCGTGCTTGGATTGGTTTGAATTTTCCATGTAGGCTCACATATAAAATATGAAAATTTATACAAGTTAAGAAAGAAAAATATGGCAAATCTAAAAGATATATACAGTATAAATATGGCAAATAACAGGAGCAGTAGAATATGATGAATATGATAAGACAAAAAATGGCAAATAACTGTCTTCGTTGATGTGAATTGTGATTTGTTTTCTTAAAAATACAAAGCAAAATTTTGTCTGTTAAAAGCTGCTGAAAATGTTTTTGAACCTATAATTACTATAAATTTCTCTCAGTGCAAACAACCAGCCAGTCCAGGGCCAGTGTCTGGCAAATGTCTCCATCTGGTTTCTGTTTCTCCAAACTTTTAGTACCTAAATTACACCCAACTCCTGCTGTTCTGGTCAGTGTGGTCTCCTCCCCAAACCTGTGCCTGCTGCAGTGTTTGTTTCATCATGGTTTTCATTGGCCCACAGTCTGTTTTCTTGCCAGATTGGGTCGCGGTGCATGTAAAAAATAGAACAGATAGCAAAGCTAGATTGTCAGCCAGCTGTGAAGCTCTGTCTGGACAGCCCCACGGTTTAACGTCGGCGCCACGAGGAAGTGGGTAAAAATGCATGTAAAAAACAAAAAACTAAACTTGAGTGATCCCTTGTGGTATTAATAAAGTAATATTAGAAAGCATCTATTCTATTCTATTCTATTTTGCATCAGGGCTAGCAGAGCTTCGGCCTTCTGGGTGTTCCTGGCACAACTACAAAAATAAACTATTACTAAAATGTATAATTCCAATTGTGCCTACTCAGTAGTTAATTAGGATTTTAAAAGTAGCACAGTGACTAGTGTTTAAAGTTGCACATCTCTCTGTGATAAACGATTCGATACGCATCTAGATACACAGATTATGATATGATTCAAAAACAATATACTTTTATTACAGACCGAATTGATACAGTGTAAGATCGATACGATTTGATTTGATTCTACAGTTAATATTTATTGTAAATATTTTATAAAACAAAGAAGCCAACTTTATGAAACTGACTATTTTACAGTACAGTACAATATTTTCTTTTCAAATATGTAAAAGATCACACTTTTGCATTGTTGCTTTTTGTGCAGGTAGCCTTTTTTTTGCTACTGTAGGTTAAAGGTGC
This sequence comes from Larimichthys crocea, assembly GCF_000972845.2. Taxonomy (NCBI): domain Eukaryota; kingdom Metazoa; phylum Chordata; class Actinopteri; family Sciaenidae; genus Larimichthys; species Larimichthys crocea. Next base: position 27,564,369 of record NC_040022.1, on the reverse strand, counting down.
AGTACACTGACCCTCAGCAGTTACATGTTCGGTTCCACCTAAAATGTGAAATTTGAGTCATTCCAGAAAGCCTGTTGACTCAGGAACATTCATGCTTTCCAGATGACTTGAAAAGCTTACCTTTGTAATACAGTTGTCCCTCGCTATAACAGGGTTCACTTTTCGCTGTTTCGCAGATTTTTTTTAGTGTAATTTTGCATGCTTTATTTTACAGCGTACTGTACAGTATAAACGCGCATTGTGTTCTGCGTCCTAAATTGGCTAAAGGAGAACCGCACGTGTTCTGCGTCCTGATTAACTAAGGAAGTACTGTACAAAATGCGTGTAAAAAGGTGTATAAAAGTGTGTGGTTAGGGGTTTTACGGGCTTAAAACATGTAGAATAATTGTAAAACTAACTTTGCGGATTCAAAACAAATCAAATCAAATCAATTTGTATAGCCCAAAGTCACAAAGTACATTTGCCTCAGCGGGCTTTACCGTCTGTACAGGGAGTGACACCCTCTGTCCTTAGACCCTCGGTTCGAGTGAGGAAAAACTTGCCCACAAAAAACCTTTAACAGGGAAAAAATGTGGAAGAAACCTCAGGAAGAGCCAGAGAGAGAGAGGGAGAGGGGGAGAGAGAGAGGGAGAGAGAGATTTCGTTTATTGCGGGTTATTTTTAGAACGTATCCCCCGCGATAAACGAGGGACCACTGTATATGGCATGTCAATTCATTGAGGAAAGAATTTTAACTTGACTATTGATTTGCCAGTTTTCATTATGCATCCATCCATTATCTGTAACCATTTATCCTCATCAGGGTCACAGGCAGCTGCATCCTATCCCAGCTGACTTTGGGCAAGAGGCGGGTACATGCTGGACAAGTCGCCAGATCATCGCAGGGCACATAAAAGGTAAACAACCATTCACACTCAAATTCACACCTATGGGCAATGTAGAGTAATTAACCTGTTAAGGTTCATGTCTTTGGACTGTGGGAAGAAGGCCTGGAGTACCTGGAGAGAACCCACGCAGACACATGAACATGCAAACTCCACACAGAAAGGCCCACCTGAGGTTTGCACCAGGAACCTTTTTACTGTGAGGCTGTGCTAAACTCCATTTCCATAGTATTCAGAAGCTGTTCCAAACAATAGAAGTTCGTGTCAATAGATATTAAAAGACAATTTAAAAATGTATACAAATATAATTTAGATCTATAATAAACAGTTCAGGGCCCAGCACTGAACCTTGTGAAACCACACAAGTAACTTTCAACAAATTTATTTGTATTAATATATTGATATCATCAAGGTTACATCTTAGCTGTGAGTATGCTCTTCCTCTAATACCATAACTTTTACTATGGTCAGCCATATCAAATGCTTTTTGTAAGTCTAGAAGTAACGTCCTCACAATATGTGCCTTGTTTCAGTAGATATGTCTTCAACAATTTCTAGTACAGCCTAACAAAAAGTACAGCCTAACAAAACTAACAAAACTAACAACTATTCTGTGCTCGTTTACACCTTTCTCAGCTTATGTCCTCCTCTGTAAGTCGCTTTGGATAAAAGCGTCTGCTAAATGCAATGTAATGTAATGTAATGTAACAATGTAATGTAATAGTACAGTGGACATCTGAGGACATTTTCCTAATAAAAATGTTTTCATGAATAATCTCTTTCACACTGCTCCACAATCTTATCTGCTGAATTGCATCATTTATAAAATAATGATCAAGTTTTATTTCTGATTGTATTGTTAGATTTTGCAAATTGGATTGGTCATTTGGATTTGATATATTTGGATATATACTATTTTTTCTGAATCTTAATGCTGTTAGGCACCCTCCATGATCCTTGTTGTTGTGTTCTTATTATTTCTTTTAATACTTAATTCATTTTTTTTATATGTCTCATATTTTATGTGAAAATCTCATATAAAAGATCTAGTGAGTTTTGTTTTTCATATCATAGTATTATTGTGGACAAATCATTGGCTTTGTTAGGATCATTATTAGCATAAACCTCAGTCCATTTTTGTTTCCTCTGGTCCTCCTCAGTGTACCCATGAATGTTCTGTATATACAATAATGATTCTATTGTTGACATGTATTTAACTGTGCTGCATCTTAAAGCTGTATCAGCATACAGGGCAAATCCTTCTCTGCTTTATTGAACCTATTAATCAACAATTCATATCCTTCACCTTCTACATCATGAACTTCATCAGGCCGAGTCTCAGATACATGATAACATTATTATATTAAACTTATTGAAATGTCTTACAAATGTCTATAGATAGATACACATCTATATTTATGCATATCTCTTTTAAATATGTATATAGTTATTTTTTGTTTTATGTTTTTATGTTTATGTTTGCACCTACCTGCCATATCATATGATAGATAGTGGCGGCCAGGGACGGACTGGGACAAAAAATCGGCCCTGGCATTTTGGACCAGACCGGCCCACAACATTTGATAACACACCTTTTCAGTTTTTTCAGTGCAACTGTGCAAGTCTTTAAAACAACAAACCTTGAGCCATGCAATGACTTAACAGGAATCAGTGAGAGTGGACACATTAAATACTTCCAAACTTGTCATTTATTAACACTATAAAAATACACTGCACCACTCAATCACAGTAATAAATCTGAAGGCAGCATTCATCCTATTGGGTGTGCCTATGTGTTTCAGGGAGGAAGAAAAGAGAAAGCAAGAATAGTGATGAGAAATATGTATCAGATCTAGATATTCTAAGAGTGATACTCAATAATTTGTGAACTTACCCAGTCAGAAAGGATGAATGCGGCTGAACACCTGAATGAACTCTGAACTGGTCAACTCTGTGTATGATATTTGAAAAAAAGAGAGTGAGAGAACAGATTTAATTTTAGGTTAATCTGGTCAAAAATAGCACTCTAAAAACTGACAATTTAAGGATTATGACAAATGTATAAGGGAGAGACAAAGAGAAATAATCTGAATAAAAGAAATGTGATTGTCACTGTTTTCCACTCAAAGCTGTGCTGAATGTGTCTGACAGATACTGTAGAAAAAGAATGAGAGGGATATTTTGCATTACATTAACTGTGAACTTACCAAGAGAAAAGGATGCATGTGTAGGCATTCCAAAAAGAACCCCTCCTGTAATGAACAAGTAGCATCCTAAGTGTGGGGAGAGAGAGAGAGGGAGAGAGAGGGGAAATAGTCATAGGTGACCAGATGACCACACATGTTATCAGTTATTATTAGTTAAGTAATTATCAGTAGTTATGATATTAACTTATTAGATTTAGGCTATTCAGTCTTCCAGATTACTGTAAGGTAACATTGGACAATTGTAAACTCACCGAGTTAAAAAGGATGCAAATGATTCCTATGATGAATCCTGTCAGAGAGGAGGAGAGGCTCAGGCTTGTAAGAATCATAAGACACATTACATTGCAATAAACATTTTCATAATCAATGATAAGCATTTCAAGGAGTTCCTCTCACCTTATTAATTTACAAGAGCAGCTTCCTCATCAGTTCACTTTTCTCAGCCACCTTATCTATGACTGAGTCTGTGTCCAAAGCCATGAGGATATCTTTCTCAGTGGCCATTAACATAAAGGCCTCCAGCTTGCCTGCTGACAGGTTGCTCCTAAGTCTGCTTTTGATGAACTTGAGGGTGGAGAAAGTTCTTTCACAGGCCACCTGGGTCAGGGAAAGGGTCAGCAGGAACTTGTAAGCAAGCCCAAGGAGATGGTAGGCATCTGAAAACACGTTGAGCCGATGGAGAATCTGGTAGCAGCACAGTGGGCAATTTTTACAGAAGGCACAGGTTAAATTCACAACACTTGATTCCTGATCTTCCTGTCCTTCAGCTCCATCTTCCACTGTCCTGGTCACATAATGCTCAAGATGAGATGCCTTCAGTCGGTTCCACTGTCCTGCTAAACATTTCAGCTCTGACTGGAGATTGTCCACTGTTGCACTTGTGTCAAATCTGATCAGACACCTGCTCAAGACTTCAAGAGCATTGTTGGGTAGTGTAGTGGTCCGGATCCGTTCAAAGTTCCTGGGGTCCAGCCAAGCCAAATCGGCAAAAAGAGTGCCACGTGTCATGAAACGCCTATGAATGGCCTCAAGAGCAGTGTCCAGAATTCTGTTGTGAACACTGATTTCAAACACTCTCTCAGGATCCATAATGGGCTTCATCGGGCCATTTCCTGCCTCTGTTTTTTTTTTTTCCTGCCTCTTTTCTGAGGCAATGCACTTTCAACTTCGAGAGATGTTTCTTCCACTCTTCTCTCAAGGTCGTCATTTGCCCACTGGACAAAAGTGTCTGCAGCCGCTTTAACACTTTTAAAATCCCTGGCAATGGATTTCAAGCTCTCCTGTGTGGCAAGCACCATACGATGTGCCGAAAGGATATCCATGCCTTTTGTCTGAAGATACTTAGAAAGAGGTGTTGTTTGCTCGAATATTCGAAGAAATATTTGAGCTGTCAACACGGTTTCATACTTCAAAAGGCCCTCTTTAAAACCACGTGCTTTGGCACGTACAGTTGCCTTTTCATTTTCCTTTTTTTCTATGGCCTCCAGTGTTAGGACAGCATCTGAGAACAAGGCATTTTGCGGCTTCCCAAAATGGCCAAACACTTTTCGGATCACATCGTGTTTCGACCACCACCTTGTTTCCCCTATTGGGGAGAGACGTCTGTGGCTTTTATCCTGTGCTTGGGTCTCCCACAGAATAACCCTTTGATAGGAGTCGTTAATGAAGACAGAAATGTCATTCAGTAGACTGAACAGTGTTCCACTTTCAATGACGGTTTGTGTTGTGTCAGACAGTACCAGATTAAGAACATGCGCATAGCACCAGACATGGACATGAGTGGGTGACTGAGAAGCCATCAGTGCTGAAAATCCTTTGTATTGGCCTTGCATATTTGATGCCCCATCTGTGGCATTTCCTATGCACATGTCCTTGTCCAGCTTCAGATGGTCCAAGACATCTGGATTAGTTGACAAAGTATTGCCCCGTGGATGCCTCACACCTCACTAAGCCACAAGCCTCTCATGCACAGTCAGTGACATATCTTAGAATTATGGAACATTGATCTTGAGAGGTTATGTCCTGTGTTGTGTCCAGCTGAATGGAGAACATTCCAGCTTTCTGTACCTCACTTGAAATGCAGTCTTGAATGGGGTGCCCAACTGTATCAATAACTGTATTGACTGTAGTTTTGGAGAGAAGTGTGACAAGAGACCCTCGACCTCTTATTCCACTGGATTCATGCAACTTTTTACTCCTTTCAACACAATTATGAAGGTGCTCTTTTAGGCAGACAACATATTTCCCTAATAAAATGATGAGTTCCAAAAAGTTCCCATGGTCAATTGTGTCATCATCCAGTGTGTACGCTGCCTCATTCCCTGAATGCCTATAGCTCAGCCCCCTCTTGCCTATCACTTTCACCACATCAACAATACGTTCCAAAACCCGTCGTCTCTTTCTGACTTGTTCCCTATGAGCAGACAGCTGATTACCTGCAAACCTGCTGCTGATATCTGCTTTTGAGCATCTTAGTAAAAAAGCTTCAGCACAGATTCGGTGTGCACTACTCTTTTCATGCTCTTCTGTGCGCTGGTGCACATGCCTCCAATCAGACATTCCAGTAATAAATATGCTTGAGTCACCGATCTTCCCAAAAGCCATACACACAAAACAAAACAATGTGTGACGTCTCTCACAATACGTGAGCCACCTCCTGTTGGTTCCGTTTTTACAAGTTACCCTTTGCATAGTGGATTTTTGGCATTTTGTTGTGGGTGGTAATCCAAAAAGCTCTGTAGCATGAAGGGCTCCCGGACGAGCAAAGTAATCATGTCCTCCTCCTGCTCTCTGCTTTCCTCTCTCTCCCTGTGTCTCTCCTCGCTCTGGTGGACTCTCTTCTCACTCTCGCCGACTCTCTTCTCTCTTACGCTCTCTTCTTCTTCACTGACATCTTCCTCTATTTCGCTCATCTCAACCTAGCTCAACAAGACATAAATACAGCCTGTTTATAATATATTTATATAAACAAACACACAGCTGCATTGACATAACACTAGCAATGAACAAAATTATGTCATTTTAAAAAGTGCTATTTTCTTTATTTGTAGACTAACTTACATTGTCTTTAGCCACCTAGCTACATAAAACAGCCCATTTTTTTCCAGGCCTAAACAAGAGCTTACCCGAGGGCTACTAGTTGAACAAAGAAATTGAGCGTGCTAACTCTTCACTTTTCACTCACATTTTTGGTGAGTGGTGGTGGCTTTAAATATGCCTAGGCTAGATTACTGGAATGTACAGATACCTGCAGCTGCATTCACATACATAGACAAAATGATATCATTTTAAAAGTGAGATTTTCATTCAGTTATGTAGCCTACATTGTCCCTACCACCTAGGCTACATAAAGAGCTGCTATATCTGCAGGACAAAAAAGCAACTTAGCCAATGGCCAGCCTAGTACTCACCCCAACAGACACATAATCTAATAAGAAATTGAACTTATTGTTTTTGTTGGTGGATAGTGAACACAGTTTCTCCACATTAAAAGACTTTATTGAGTGCCACTGCCACCGGCACCACTGTCATCAGCGCTGGGAGCTGATGGAAGGCCCCTGCTGTGGCCAAACATGTCTGTGATTTTACCACACTTCGCAGCATCTGCCCGAAGAGCAAGCTTCTTTTTGTCGCGGAGTTTTTCTGCGCCACCTTTGCGTTTTTTCTCCATCTCTATCTGTTAGCGTTTTACCCATCCACAGACTGCACCGGTGCACCGAGCCAAAGGGGGGAGGTGTTTCATGATGGATTGGGCCGGTCCCCTGTCAGTCAGTGTGTGTAAAGGCCGGTGGTAAGGAAACAAAGTCTTGCACAGCCTTTCTTTTTTTTTTTTGTGCCTGTAGGCGGGACCAAAGCGAACAGAGTGGTTGTTCAACAGTGTGTTTGGGCTGCGTGATCTGCTCGTTATGGGCCGGTCAGAACAATAAAAAAAAAAAAAAAAAAAAAAAATCAGGATTTATCGGCCCAAATAGCACGTCGGCCCACCGGGCAAATGCCCGGTATGCCAGATTGCCAATCCGTCCCTGGTGGCGGCAGTAGCTCAGTCCATAGAGACTTGGCTGGGAACCGGAGGGTGGCTGGTTCAAATCCACCATGGACCAGAATGAAGGTGAACTGGTGGCTGGAGAGGTGCCAGTTCACCTCCTCGGTTAACTTAAATTGCTTGCTGGGTGCTCCTCAGGAGGGCTGTTCATCACTCACCATCTCTCTCCCACATTGCATGTCTATGAGCTCTTGTATGTGTCTCTAAATTACTTTATTCATCCCCGAAAGGAATTAGGTAAAGTGATTAAATAATATAATAAAGTGATTCTGATATGACACAAATTATAGGCTTCCACTGTGTTAGTGTTAGGTATGTTACTCTTCCATTTCCACACACAGTGTTGCTGAAGTTGTTTTCTGGGTCAGTTCATTTTCCACTCCCTCCCCCACCCCATCCAAGTGGGTGTACTTCCCTCTTTGTCTCTGGCCTTTTCACCGGACACCCCCCTATTGTGAAGTTACTTAGATATTCTGGATATATCACCACACACACACACACACACACACACACACACACACCCACACACACACACACACACAATCACACACTTCAAGCCCAGGAGACGATAACCTTTTTGAGTTAATCACTAAATTTCACTGTGATGGACTTTTACAGCCAGCCTAACACGGCTTAAGAATGATGAAATAGTGGTTGCTGTAGGGCCTCAGTTTTAAAGCATTTAACAATGGACACTTCTTCTGTGGCCCCGTGAAAGCTGCTCCAGCAGATGTGTGTGATTGTGTAATGAAGCAGGTTGGTTATTGAGGCTATAAATACTCTGATTGTCTCAGTTGTTAAGAGAGGGTCTATTCACTGCTGCGTGTGTGTGGGAGGGGGGAGACTATGCTATCTGTCTAACATTGTGTTAAAGTGGACAGAAAATAAAGCTTTGAAGTGATCCTGAAGAGATTCTCCTCCACCACGTTATTTATGCAGTCATTTGAATGTGTTTAATCTTGTCATTGCTGTATCCTCTTGTTTGTTTGTGACAAATATGCGTGTTATTTCAAGTTGAACTTTCTAGTACTTTTCCTGATATTCAATCATAGTCTTCATGGTCGTGTTGGCGTGGATGGATTAACTCAACATCATGGAGATGGTGCATTTCTCTTCATGTCCAAAGTATTGAACTTAATACTATTGCCTCACCTGACCCCATCACCCTCTGTGACTCTCCAGTCAACACTGTGAGTCCATCTGTTTCTTGGGAACTATCATCTCCCAGGCCTTTAAGTAGCACAGCAGAGGATGTACTTCTGCGGCAGCTAAAGAAATTCAATCTGACATAGACAATGATGGCGCACTTCTACACCATCATCTGGCGTGCTCTGACACGCCAAGGACACGGTAGAGGCTGCATCACAACGCAAGACTCTGCATTACATTAACACCAACTTTTATTTTTATTCAGCATCTTTTGGTCTACCTCATTTCAATTATCCCGCACATTTTTAATTCTGCATTTGCCCATTACCTGGTGAATACTTTCTACACTTGTATATTTTAACTGCTCAGCTTTTTTCTTTTAGAACATATTGTATATATTTATACAATTCAACTGTATATTAAAACCTACTTGGCCATACACCTTTTCTGATTGATTATTTTTTATTACTATACGATAGTATATAGTAGTATACTAGTTCAGATTGTTAGGATTGTGGCAGCAGTAGACCAGAAAAAGTTCTGTGAGGTAAAATGACTGTTTTGTCAATGAAGTCTGGTGGCTTTGGAAAAGGCAATAAATGGCTTCAGTTTCCATTGGTAAGGGCTGTCTGGTGACAAGAGTGAAGGTGTAAAACATTTATTCATGTGAAATTGTGCGGTCAAATAAATTGAGATTTACAGGTTTGGCAGTCACATCCCAAACTCAGAATACACATGTAATGTGGCTAAAACTGCATCAATAAATGAAGCAAGAACTTCATGGGGACTAGTTAAAGGGATCACAGTTTTGTTTCACACTGTTAATGTTTCTATGTTTAAGTGAATTACCTCCAGTTTAGCTCCCTGTTAATAGGCAGCATATGTGTTAGGCCACGTTCAGACAGGGACAGGGAAACCAGCAACCAGGGGGTGGTGTTGGGGGTGAGAGGAGCTGAGGTGGGTTGCCGTGGGCGTGTCGTATACATGCTGAATGTAACTGCTGTGAAACAATCAGGAAATACCTTTTTATTTCTATGATTAATAACAGCTTTATCAAGGCCAGCGCTCACTCTCTGTGTTGGTGTTACTCTATGTCTCTCTACCAAAGCACTCTCCCTCTCTAATCATCGGACACAAATCAAATTAAACTTCTTCGTATCTTATTTTGTGGCATAAATTCGCTGGTACATGAAATAAACAAAGTCAGAACACACACACAGGTAGATTATCAGAGCTTAGTCCATGAATCCACCTGGATTCTTCTGCTAGAGACTGTCTGTGGGGTTTGACCAATCTAAGTGTCTGATTGGCAGCCGGAGCTGATGTGGGCGTTAAATCTGGCTCATTCTCTCCCGGACGGCGGCAACATTTTTTGTGGCAACGCCTGCGTTGCCGGCTGCCGGTGCGGAAACACACGACCCCTACTGAAATGAATTGAAACATGGCTGGTGTCCGGGTTTGCCTGTCCCTGTCTGAACGCACACTTAATCCCATTCAAGCACCTATACCACAGAGAATGTCACATTGGGACCTACAAACAAAATCTAAACACAACACTTGTTGAAGTTGTAAGTAAAATATATGACTTCTTTTCTGCACACAAAAGGTTTATTTCTCTTAAATTAAGAGAATTCTAACAAATTTGTCAGATTTCATGTTAGTTATGCTGACTGAACAGCTAGTGTTTGGCTATAGCCTTCGTTGGAATATCAGCCAATCAGAGGCAGAGTAGGCAGGTCATTACTTGATCCTGGGAAAAAATGGTACCATGACCCTTTTAAAATAGCCATGGTTAAGTGTCTGATAAGGAACTGGTTCTAAATAACCCACTCATTGTTTTAACCCTACCCTTGACCTCGTTCTGTCATATGGCATTGAAATTGAACATTTAATGTCTTTCCACAGGTCTACAGGAGATGTCGACTGGACTAACTGTTCACAAAGACATCCACAAAAATCACATGCTGCACTACAAGGACTGTATCACCCAAACAAAATCCATATACTACACCGGTTTAATCTGTTCACATGAAGGTCACACCAAAATACTGTTTTCATTATATAAGAATATTACCCAAGCTCCGGACTCTCTACCCTCCCTCAACTGCATTCTGTATCTCCCTCATGTCATTTTTTGGATGGAAAAATCTGGAAGATCCATAAGCATCTTAGTTCACAACCCACCCCCGGTCATTTCTGAACTTCCTCCTCCTACCCAGTCTTTTTCTCCTTCCAGCTCCCCACCAGTCAGCAATTCAGATCTCATTTACAAGTCAAGCCATCCACCTGTCAGCTGGATCTCACCACTGGAACTGTTCCTACCCCATTCAAAACTGCAGCAATAACCCCAATTCTGAAAAAACCTGTGCTGTCCCCACCAACTTCAATGATCTAGGTCCCATCTCCAATCTCCTTTCATTTCCAAAATCCTTAAGGAAACAGTCGCAACTCAACACAACGCTCACCTATCCAACAACAACCTGTTTGAACAGTTCCAATCTGGTTTCTGCTCCCTCCATACTACAGAAACGTCCCTTATTAAAATCACCAAAATCAGACTCCTCTAAACTGGTTCAAATCTTACCTGTCAAATCAAATCAAATCAATTTTAATTGTATAGCCCAAAGTCACAAAGTGCATTTGCCTCAGAGGGCTTTACAATCTGTACAGGGAGTGACACCCTCCTTAGACCCTCGGTTCAAGTGAGGAAAAACTTGCCCACAAAAACCTTTAACAGAGAAAAAGGTGGAAGAAACCTCAGGAGAGCCACAGGGAGGGATCCCTCTCCCAGACGGACAGACGTGCAGGATGTCCGGTGTACAGGACAAATCAACACAAACATATTGTACAATTACAATGACTGACAAAATGACAATGAATGACAATGAATGATAAAATGACCACAGTAGCAGATATGGTAGCAATAATGGCAGTAATAATATGTGTAGTGGACGTTGTGCAGGATCACGGCAGCAGCCACGATCCACGAGAACCTGCTGGACGACAGAGCACAGAAACTCCAGGGAAGTTTGGTTAGTAACATGCATTAATGAGACATTTATGTCTCTATGTCTATGAGAGAGAGAGGGTTTTCGGTAAGGGAGATGTGAATGCATCTTCAACCAATACCGTGCCTGGCTAGGCCTAAAACCTGGGGGGAGGGGCAGTCCCCCGGCAGTCTAATCCTATGGCAGCATAACTAAGGGATGGCCTGAGCCAGCCCTAACTATAAGCTTTATCAAAAAGGAAAGTCTTAAGTCTACTCTTAAAGGTGTTGACCGTGTCTGCCTCCTGAACCCAGAATGGTAGTTTGTTCCACAGAAGAGGAGCCTGATAGCTGAAAGCTCTGGCCCCAATCTATTTGGAGACTATAGGAACCACAAGGAAACCAGCGTCCTGAGAGCGCAGTGTTCTAGAGGGGTAGTAAGGTATTATGACTCTTTTAGATATGATGGTGCCTGACCATGAAGAGCTTTATAAGTAAGGAGAAGAATTTTAAATTCTATTCTAGATTTAATAGGTAGCCAATGCAAGGAAGCCAAATGGGAGAGATGTGATCTCTTATCTTGGTTCCTGTCAGAACATGTGCAGCAGCATTCTGAATTAACTGCAAAGTCCTAAGAGACTTATGGAGCAGCCTGATAATAAAGAGTTACAATAGTCCAGCCTTGAAGTAACAAATGCGTGGACTAGTTTTCTGCATCTGCTTGAGAGACAATGCGTCTGATTTTAGCGATGTTACGTAAGTGGAAGAATGCAGTCCTCGAAATTTGTTTTATGTGGACGTTAAAGGACAAATCCTGATCAAAAAACAACTCCAAGATTCTTTACAGTGGAGCTGGGGCCAGGGTGATCCCATCTAAGTAACTAAGTCTCTAGATAGAGAGTTTCTTAGGTGTTGGGTCCAATTACAAGAACTTCAGTTTTGTCTAAATTTAACATCAGAAAATTGTAGGTCATCCCACTTTTTATATCCTTAAGGCATGTTTAGAGTTTAGTTAACTGATTGGTTTCATCAGGCTTGATCGATAAATATAATTGGGTGTCGTCAGCATAACAATGAAACTTGATAGGTGATTCCTAATAATGTTCCCTAAAGGAAGCATATATAAACTGAATAGAAGTGGTCCTAGTACAGAACCTTGTGGGACTCTGACAAACTTTGGTTGCATGGAGGATTCATCATTGAGTGAACAAACTGAGATCGATCTAAGAAATACGACTTAAACTGCTTAGGGCGGTTCCTTTGATGCCAATTTGATGTTCCAGTCTCTGTAAAAGAATTTGATGGTCAATGGTGTCAAATGTGGCACTAAGATCTAACAGGACAAGTACAGAGATGAGTCCTTTGTCTGATGCCATTAGGAGGTCATTTGTAACTTTGACTAATGCGGTCTCTGTGCTATGATGCACCCTAAATCCTGACTGAAAATCCTCAATAGACTTTGTTATGGAGAAAGTCACACAGCTGATTAGCTACAGCTTCTCAAGTATCTTAGACGAAGGGAAGGTTTGATATCGGTCTGTAGTTGGCTAAGACCTCTGGGTCTAGAGTGGGCTTTTTAAGAAGAGGTTTAATTACAGCTACCTTTAAGGACTGTGGTACATATCTGATAATAAAGACGATTAATCATATCCAATAAAGAATGACTAACTAGAGGTAAAACATTCTTGAGCAGCCTGGTTGGGATGGGGTCTAAGAGACAGGTTGACGGCTTAGCTGCAGAAATGAATAAAGTTATTTGATGAAGGTCAATGGGAGAAAAGCAGTCTAAATATATATCAGGTTTTACAGCTGTTTCCAAACTTGCTGTATCAGAATGCAGATCAATGCCTGTTGAGAGCAAGAGGTGATGGATTTTGACTCTAATAGTTATAATTTTATCATTAAAGAAGCTCATGAAGTCATTGCTACTTAGACCTAAAGGAATAGATGGTCCAGTAGAGCTGTGATTCTCTGTTAGCCTAGCTACAGTGCTGAAGAGAAACCTGGGGTTGTTCTTATTCTCCTCTATTAATGAAGAGTAGTAGGCTGCTCTGGCATTACGGAGAGCCTTCCTGTATGTTTTGAGATTATCTTGCCAGACTAGATGAGATTCTTCCAGTTTAGTGGCACGCCATTTGCGTTCAGATTTACGTGTCTCTTGCTTTAATTTACGAGTCTGCTGGCTATACCATGGTGCTAACCTCCTTTGTTTAATTGTCTTCTTTTTCAGAGGTGCAATAGAGTCTAGAGTTGTCCATAATGAGCCTGTAGTACTATCAACAAGATGATCTATTTGTGAGGGGCTAAAGGAAGCAGGCAAGTCCTCTGTTACAGTTAGACATGGCATTGAATTCAATGATGAAGGAATCACTTCCTTAAATTTGGCTACAGCACTATCAGATAAACATCTGCTGTAGAAGTTTCTACACAAAGGCTTATAGTCCAGTAATATGAACTCAAAGGTTATTTAAAAATGGTCAGACAGAAGAGGATTCTGTGGAAAGACTATTAGATTATCAATTTCAATGCCATATGAAAGAACAAGATCAAGAGTGTGGTTCAGACAATGAGTCGGTTTATTTACACTCTGACACTGTCATGGTTTGGTTCTGTCTGTTTTGTGCTGTTATTTTTCCCTTTTGGTGCTCTTTGTTTCTCCCCTCCCCCTTCCTGTTCTCTTGCTGGTGCAGAGGTGTGTTTGGCTCCTCCCTTTTCCTGCCTACAGTCTTACCTATCAGCTTCTTCCCTCTTCCTTTTAGGCCTGGCTTTCCCAGACTTCCTGTGCCAGAGTATTACTTCCCATGAGCTCCAACCGCATGTCTGGTTCCTTTGTTCTCCCGAGAGAAGATTTCCTTGGCTGAAGTTCTCCACCTGAGAGGGTCGCTTTATGTTTGATTTTTTGAGGACATTGGCTCTTTGCAGTACCTTTCTACTTGTTTGATTTTCATTATTGTGGACTTTGCAACATTAAAGTGACTTTTGGTTAAACACCTTCACGTAACCTGTCTCTGCTTTGGGGTCCTACTCTGGTCTTATAACAGACAGAAGCTGATTGAATCTAATGGAGAGATAAACGCAGTACTAAGACTATCATTGTGGTTGTCCACATGAATGTTAAAATCACCTACAATAATTACTTTATCTGTTTTAAGGATCAAGCCAGATGCAAATTCAGATAGAGATTCAGAATAAGTACCAGGAGCTCGATATACTGTAACATATAAAATTGGCTGCAATGTTTTCCAGGTTGGGTGAGTGAGGCTAAGAACAAGACTTTCAAATGAATTATAATTTAGTTTAGATTTAGGATTTATTAATAGACTTAAGTCAAATATGGCTCCAACTCCACCACCTCGACCAGTACTTCGAGAACATGAGTATTCCAATGACTCGGAGGAGTGGATTCATTTAAGCTAACATATTCATCCTCCTGCAGCCAGGTTTCAGTGAGACAGAACAAATCAATATCATAATCAGATATTAATTCATTGAGAAAAACAGCTTTAGATGACAAAGACCTGATATTCAGGAGTCCACATTTAATTCTCTTATTTTGGACTGTTGGAGATGTTGATTTAATTTTTATTAAGTTTTTATGATGAACTCCTCTTCTGTTTGTTTTATCTTTAAATAATGTAGGTGGACGGGGGACAGACACAGTCTCTATACTAAAGGACTGGGTGGGCAACTGCTCTAATGGAGGCGCAGAGAAGCGTGTAAGACTGCAGCTCTGCTTCCTGGTCTCAACTCTGGGTTGTCGACATGGTTTTGGTCAGCTAATAAACTTGGCCATATTTCTACATATGAGAGCTGCTCCATCCAAAGTGGGATGGATGCCGTCTCTCCTAAGCAGACCAGGTTTTCCCCAGAAAGGTGTCCAATTGTCTATGAAGCCCACATCGTTTGCTAGACACCAGCTCAACAGCCAGTGGTGAAATGACGACATGCGGCTAAACATGTCATCACTGGTCACATTGGGGAGGGGACCAGAGAAAACTACGGAGTCCGACATCGTTTTGGCATATTCACACACCGATGAAACATTAATTTTAGTGACCTCCGATTGGCGTAACTGGGTGTCATTACCGCCGACGTGAATAACAATCTTACTGTTTTTACGTTTATTTTAAGCCAGCAGTTTCAAAAAAGATTCGATGTCACCCACTCTGGCCGCGCCTAGTTCATTCAGCTTAGAAGTTTCACATCTCAACCTTCCTCTGTCACTTCAGGTGTGCCCTAGGGCTCTGTCCTCCTCTTCATCATTTATCTCCTCCCCCTTGGTAATATCTTCCACAAATAAAACATAAATTTCCACTGCTACGCGGATGACACCCAGCTCTACCTCACCAGCAAACCCACCTCCAACCTCCCACTCTCCTCCCTTACTGACTGCTTGACAGAAATAAAATCCTGGTTCACCTCAAATCTAAACTAAACATTAACAAAACTGAGGTTCTCCTCATTGGCACCAAATCAACATTATCCAAAACCGACAGTTTCTCTATTGACATCGACAACTGCTCCATTTCCCCCTCCCCACAGGTTAAGAGTCTGGGTGTCATCCTCGACAGCACACTCTCTTTTTAGTTTCACATCAACAACATCACCCGGTCCGCCTATTTCCACCTAAGTACCATCATGTCTGACATGTGTTATGTTGCTTTCACAATAGGATAGTCCGGAGGACTCGGATTGTAAACTAATCATGTAGTTACAACATCTGCTCGTTTGGGGGCGGTGTTGTGCAAATCAAGCACTGACTAGCAAGAAAAAAAGCACCAGGAAGAAGAAAACCCAACTCATCGATTGGCTTTCTGATCTTTGGTTCGTTAGATAGTCCATTTGCTTTCCCACTGTAAGCAAACTACACCAGGGTTAACTTGCAAGCGGACTGAGACCCACATTTTCAGGCGGACCAGAGTTTGCTTGTTTGGTCCGCATCCAGTTTGGATGAGCTTTCTATCCGAGGAAACAAACTCTGGTCCGTTTAAAGCAGACGAAACAGTGCTGGTATGAAACCGCACTTAGATGGAGTGTTGAGAAACGTATTCCTTCCACTTGACTGTTGCTTGGATTTTGCCACATTTGTATGTGACAATGGACAGAGGCATCTACCAAATGAATAAATATAAATGTCTTTTTTCTTCTAATTTACATGCACATCTACATTAATTGTGTTTATTGGGCCCAGAGCAATGCCAAACTACAGTTGACCTACACACAGGATTGTGCCTGGATGCACCCTGTGTCAACATTAATGAACGGCTGAAGCTGCTGCTGACATGCTGCCTTCACTGCACAGCCTGTGTCGACATTGTGTGAGTGGATGTAATTCTGGATCTGCCTTCAAACACTGTATTCCTCTCTGAGTTATTAACTTGGTTTTTAAAGCCTGTTACTCTTTACCCCAGACTTTAACGGAGTTGTAAGCAGCTCCTTCACAGTAACCAGAGCAAACCGGTCAGGAATGTTAATGTCCTGATGTATATCCTCCCTTATGGCGTCTCCTCAGCCACATGTGACACGACCTGCGGTGATACAGAAGAACCGACAGGAAGAGAAAAAGAGAGAGAGAATGTGTAAAAAAAGGAATGAGCATCTGAGAATGAGGTGTAATTACATGTTTGCTTGGCAGTGGCAGAGCTACATGCTTGTTTAGAGGGGTTTGTGTGTCTATACAGTGTGTGCCCTGTGAGTGCGACTGTATGTTGCGTATGCATGCATGTGGGCAGGAAAGCAGTTGGTTCATTTTATATCAAACCAGCGGATATGCACAATGACCCTGTAACATGCATGCACTTACAAACTGTAAACCTTGCAGCGAGGGTTGTATATCCTCAGCATTGTGGGAAACAGCAGAGTGCGGAGTGCTCGAATGGGCTCTGTATATTTACGTAGGCTTTAAATGCTTAACAGCTCAACACTCCATCCCACATCTCACAGCTTGGCTGCGCACACCAGTTGTAATGCACTGAACCGTAACACTGAACAGGGTCATTTTCTCTTTCTACTTTTGCTCAGATGATTTTTCAGGATTAGTGGATATCATGCAGAGGAGTACTTAACTTAAAGGCTTTTAAAATAATCTTTTTCTCTTTTGAGCAAAGATTCTTTTCCTGAAGATTCCTTTCCCTAAAAGAGAGGTTTTGTTCCCTCTGTGACAGCGTTAGAGTAATGACTAGCTCCCACAGAAAGCCACTGTGTTGAATAATTGACTGTAAACACTCAGGGAATGTTAATTAAGCCTCTCACACAACCAAACAGATTCAGTGGGTAATTTTGTGCTCTGGGGACAGAGCAACCTCATGCACTCAGTATGTGTAAAGCTGCTTCAACTAAAATTTGTTGAAGGCAAAGGCAAAGGTGTGGACTATTTAGCATTCACAGGCTGAATAATGGCAGCAACAGCTGATAATGAAGCAAGGACCACAGCCAGATCAGTGTTAGAGACACAAACAAATTACTTTTAGTGAACTGTGTTAATATTCTGATGACCTGAAGTAAAATAAGACAAAGTATAAAACAATGATTGTGTCCTAGGGGCTGGAGTGTTCATTACATGACATCAGTGCTTCTCAGAGATGTTAAGTGAATTTAGATACAATGCAAGTGTGTCTGCATGAGATGGGGATGCTTCAACCTGAGTGAAGAAGTCACTCTTATCCTATGGTTTCATGTATCTCTCTATACAGACTGAAAGAAAGAAGCAAAACCAACTTACTCAACATTCATGACAGTGTGTGTCAGTGTGTATGTTGTTTGTCTTTGTTTCCAGCCTGTCTCATCATATGACAGGTTGTATTTCTTGACCATCTTATTTTTCATGTACCCAAGAACGTCATTTGTAGTCATGGGATGACAAAACTACAAAGATGAGATTTTCTGAGAATTATCTTTTAAAATAGAGGAGAAACTGAATTCACCATCCAAGCACACACAGTGTGTCTTTATTTAAATACAGTGACTGCCAAATCTTCCAAACCAGTTGCAGGTCCATGTTTTGGACATCAAATGATCACTGTTGCTTGGGTCTACTAATCTTCTTCATCAACCTCTGTGCCTATGTGAATGCTTGTACATCTTGTGTGTGTGTGTGTGTGTGTGTGTGTGTGTGCGTGTGCGTGTGTGGTCTCTCAGAACCAGGGTTTGACAAAAACAGTGTCCAGCAGAGGGCCTTCTTTTATCATCTTTAATGTAGGGAGTAACAAGCGCAGATGTCAAGGCAGTCCACAATAAATTCTTCTGTACACCAACACACCACACACACACAAGCACACACACACACAAACAGAATAAAGGGCTAGACTAAAGGATCCTAAGGCGGCAGTGCATGGAACTAAAATCCACAGAAACTAGATCAGTTGTATCAAAGCATGATCAGACTGACTGGATTCTACTTCAAGGGTGTTTTGCCTTCTCTGGAATTGAACACCTGCACTGACCAAGGAGAAGCTAGAAGCAGCACTCCATTCTTCTGAAACATGCTACACCTCCTGGTTTGAAGAACTACTTGAGGACCAAAGAAGACTAAGGTCTCATGCCTGTCATGGCCTTCCTCCACAGTCACCTGACCTTAACCCCACTGAACTTTAAGACTTAGAAAGCTGAGCATTCTGTGACATCACAAGAGGCTCTTGGTGACATTGTCAAATCATGTTGGATCATATGAGTCATCAGGTTTTCAACAAATGTGTGAAATCCATGCAAGTACAAGTGCACGGTGTCATTAAAGCCCTGTTACGCAACTTTACCACAGATTTGAAAACATGTTGATCCTACACTGACTTGTAATCAGGTGAATGGTGTCTCTGTCATTTGTACGTCTGTTCTTGCACTATGTAACTTTGTGCTCTGGGTACGATCACACACAAGAAGCATTATAAACACAAACATCACCAACTGTTTCACTGATTTTGGTGAAACTCAGACTAGAACACACATAAATGCTTCACAGAACAGAATGAATGTGTACAGTTGTCATCAAAGTGAACGGTCTCCATCATGATCGAGTATGACGTCTTCAGCTTGTCAACCTGCCCATGTAGATTTTCGACAAAAAAACTAATTAAATAGAAATTACTTTTGCTAACAATTTTTACATCTTCCATTTCAAACCCAATGTTTTCATTTGACCGAAAACATGTTTGTACTGTTAGCAAGACTCTGTATTCCAGACAAATTCTTTGAACCCAACAGTGCTCCTCTCAAATATACTACCTTTATAACAGTGCTTTAATTTCCTGGTGTCTTAAAGCAGCAGAGTTACCAGACATCTTTAATAAAAAACAACAAATCCCCTAGATATGACCTTAAGAATTTTACCCCCTGAGAAGAAACCAACACACACACACTCACACACACAGCAATTCATTGCTTGCAGAAAGAAAAAACATGAATATATGAAGCAGACATGAGATAAAGTTATATTTTGATAAACAAAGATGACAGCAGAAAACAAGCTATGACAGCAACTTGATACTGTTCAGGCCACAAAGGCTCATATTAGCAGTATGTAAAGTTGCCCTCTGTGTTTTTATCGAACAATGTGCAGTAGTGGTGGGCGGATCGATCCAAATATCGATAGTATCGACACCAAGTCGGTGTCGGTATCGGATCGATACTAGCCTGGTGAGATCGATTCTTTACTTTAAGTTCCGCTCCTAGTTGCAATGCTGCGGTTTCGGCAAAGAGGAAACAACCAGGTCGCTTCTGTGTCAGTGCAGAGCAGGCACACTTTGCTCCCCCCCTCTTGTGTTTAGATGTTGTGCCGTCAAGTTGCCGGCTCAGGTTCATCAGCATTTTTTACAGCACACGCACAGGGCTTGACGCACAGAGAAAATACAACGGAAGAATAGCAGAGAGGAAGAGGAGTGCCCTGTGGCTGTATTTTCAAGCCGAAAACGAGACAACAGCAAAATGTGGGATTTGTAAAAAGCTAGTCAGGTATAGTGGAAACACTACCAATTTATATAAACATATAAAAAACCATCCAAAAGAAAACATGGAGCTACAAAAACAGAGAGAGTAGTTTCTCAACCGTACTGATTGATAATAAAGCATTTTTATGTAATTATAAACTTTGTCCTAATTCTGTCCTGGGTTTTAACTATTTAATAATAAAAAAGGAAACATCACAAAAAACACTTACGGTCATGAAAATTAATTGAGATTTAGCAATTCAATGACGCATCCACATTATTTATTGAAAAGTATTGGTATCGGTATCAGCGATACTGGCCCGTATTTACTTGGTATTGGATCGTTACCAAAATATGCAGTATCGCATACCACTAGTGTGCAGTCATAAAGCAATGACCTGTAAAGAGTTTGGCAATGAAAAGCAAGGTGACAAGGAAGACAAGAAATACACAGATACAGTGCGTGCTGGCAGTCATTCAACTCCAAAAATTATCAAAGACATGGAGTATGGGTGGAGCTGAGGCAGACTGAATAATACCTGGTTACTCAGATTCATGATTCATGTAACTGCACCCACCTGTCAATCAAAGCACATAAACTTCAATTCTGCATAATTTTAAGCCTTAATATAATCTGAACAGGTGAGTTGTATATAAATTCACCCTCAGTACAGTTGTCATGAATGGGGAAACTAGCTACAGAGACCAAAACTGTGTTTTTACCAAGCTGTAAACATGTTTATTTCTGCTATGAAGTTGGACATTTGAACATGGGGACTTATGGAGACTGACTCACTTCTGGAGCCAGAACAGTGACTTAACAGCCACGGACATTGCTGCTTGGAATTTCATCCTCAATATTTTTGATTCTATAGGCTACCTCATGTTTGAACAGTTGAATCCCCAACAACACTACAGAGCAACGTAACCAAATTCAACCCAACAGGAAACCTAAAAAGTTTACTTGTACTGAGTATCAACACATAAATCCATGTATGCAATACAAAATAAGCTTTGCATTGTGTTCTCTTAGTATCGGTGCGACACAGAGGGAGGGATCTGTTTATTTTGTATTCAGCTCTGGTTAAAATTCATTGCATACACTTTCCTTTTCTTTTATCACTTGGAAAAGCTCTGTGGAAGTTCTCCTGTCAGCAGAGCTGCGCCTTACAGCAAAGCTTTATCTACATTCCAACCTTCACTTATAGTATAAAAATCATGAATACAAGCAGCAGAGCATCTGGGTTCAGTCTTAGGCACAAGGAGGTCAGATAATTGATTTTATCGTCAAATCTCCTCCAGAGACACAGAGAACATTATATAAATGCTATCACAGCCGGGGTCCTGCTTGCTAAGGCTGACAAACTGACTTTCAAATTTAAAATTATGGACTGCCCCTTTAAAGCTTCAAATGAGAGAACCAGAGAGTACAATGAATGACACATTTCTGTGTTTGAGGGTATAAACAGCATGGAGTAGGCAGCTTGTAGAGAAAAGCCTGTTGACTAGTTGCCTCTCCTACAGTACCGCTAAAACTTACTTCAACAGTGAGGCCTCTAGGGTGTACTTGCTCTCAGAGGAAAAACAAAGTTTCTCTATCTTTATGCTGACTGACTTTGCTGACTCCCGCTGCAGAAGATATTGAGCTTTTCATTCATCTTAATCACTGGTGTTATGTAACACCCTGTGGTATCCTCCAAAGTCTTTAGCTCCCAGTCTTTATGCATGTTTTATACATGAAAAGCCAATCATTGAGAGTATGGATAATGTGTGTGTGCACACACTTGTGCATGTGTGTATTTGTGCATTTTGAGTTTGGCCAATAGGACAGAGACAAAGC
This sequence comes from Larimichthys crocea, assembly GCF_000972845.2. Classification (NCBI taxonomy): domain Eukaryota; kingdom Metazoa; phylum Chordata; class Actinopteri; family Sciaenidae; genus Larimichthys; species Larimichthys crocea. Next base: position 27,542,343 of record NC_040022.1, on the reverse strand, counting down.
TGTTGCTAAGCTGGATCTTTCGCTGCTGCAGAAATGCAGTGTTTGTGCTAGGTTGTTTGGGTGCCACCTCCGTAGTGATGCCGTTGTTACTGGCACCCTGACCAGGCCTCTTTTGGCTGGGTGCTGCCTGGATCGGTGGTAGTTGTTGTTGTACCTACATCCTGTTTTCTGCAGGTTTAGATGTCGGTTGAGTTAAACTATTAATTAGATTAAGTTCAATCTTAGTTCAGGACTGATCTTAGTTTCAAGTTCAGACTAGATTCCATACATGGTTAGGAGCATGTATGCATGTGGATGTGTGTGTCCAGAGCATAATGGCAGTCAGGCTCATAATGGGGCTTGGAGGCCCGCTGACCAGGCTTTTGAAACATTGGGCAGACACTTGGCACCCATGGGATACTACATCATTTGGACAAAGGGTTATTCATGGACACATATATACAGAGCCATAGACCCACATCAGTGCCCCCTGCACACATGCACGCACACACGTATTGGTCACACGATCCGTTAATTTCCAGTGACTTAAGCTTAAGAACACAAGGTTTGCACATCCTCTACCTCTTCTGGATTGTCCTGTGCTGGTTCACATAAGCTTGCTAAATAACAACAAGGTGACACTGATGATTTACTGCTGAGTCATTATCAGGTAAACTCATCTCAAAACACCAATAGAATTTGCAGTTAACACAACAACTGCAACAACTTGCAGAAATGGACAGAGAGAATGGAATAAATTAATGCTAATGCTAATGATACTGACAATGAGAGGTAATATAAACACTTGGTTACCATGGTAATTGACTCGACCTGTCTGACCTGTAATCTACACTGTCTAAACTTGCGTCCTTGGTCCATGTGCTGTCCCAACACAAAGTTCACATTTTAGACTGGAGCTTATAGTTAGACCTGGCTCAGGCGAGTCCTGAACCATCCCATAGTTATTTCTGAGGGACTTCCCATGATGCACTGAACTCTCCCTCTCTATCTGTACACATTCATGTCCCATCAATGCATGTTGATAACTTAGCTTTGTCATATTTTTAACATGATTATAGTTGTAGTACCTGTAGTTATTATTATTATTAGGATTGCTGCAGAAAGTATGAAGTCAGTGTTCAGTGTGCATGCAAAGTTACTATGTTATTGTTAGTACTATGGTTAGTCATTTTAGTTGTGTTTAAGTTGTTCTCTTCAAAAGAGGAGAGGGTATGAAAGAGGACTGTCATTGCTTAATTATTTATATTTATAAATATTCATTACATTGTTTACATTACATTATTATTATCATGGTTAGTGGATGGTTTGAATTAACCAGCTGAACTTAAAGTAGGCAGGTGAAATATCTTGTATCTGTGACAGGAGTATTTTGTAGTTAGAATGCATCTTCTCAAACTCTCAAAAGCATTCTGTGTGTATCAGAACACATTAAAACATGTCGTTTAACGTCCACATGAACTAAATCTCAAGGACTGTTTTTAGTTTGCACTCCAAGAATGCTGGGTTCCTTGTGGTTCCTATAGTTTCCAATGGTAGATTGGGAGTCAGAGCTTTCAGCTATCAGGCTCCTCTTCTGTGGAACAAACTACCATTCTGGGTTCAGGAGGCAGACACGGTCAACACCTTTAAGAATAGACTTAAGACTTTCCTTTTTGATAAAGCCTATAGTTAGGGCTGGCTCAGGTCATCCCTTAGTTATGCTGCCATAGGATTAGACTTCAAAAGTGCGCCAGCATGAACAAAACTTGCTTTCTAAGGTTTGCCAGTCAACAGTAAACAACTATGAATTATGAACAGCAGCATTCAACAGGTGCAACCAGTAAGCATGGGAGCTACCACAAGATACAGATATTTTAGCTCAGTGGTAAGGACGGGTTTCTCTATCTCTGTAATCAAATAGACACGCAAAGAACTTTATGCTTAGACTTGCTAAAGGCTTAAGACACAAACACACCATCATACTGTCTTCCTCTGACCATAACAAGGGCATGCGGCCTCTCCGTGTGAAGGAGACTGTACATAATAAAAGGCCATATACTAACTTAAATAGTACTGAGAGGCTGGTATATTATTATACTCTTTTGTCAAAAATCCCGTCATGAGTAGAAGACAGCGCTGTTTTTCACTTCAGCCAAATGTCTGTATTTTTCTACATTTCCCCCTCAGAGGCCCTCAAATGATGACCTTGGCAGCAGTTGATCAGTTACCTGCATCAGGAGCATCAGCAGGATGTGGCTGCTCCTAAGGTAGTTATGGCAGAAATTCTGTAAACATTAAAGCAGTAGAAAGTCCTTGTTGTATGCTCTCTGAAGCAGCAGCAGACCCAAACTGCTGACTTGCTGAAAGTGTCATTTGTCATAAGGGCAAGGAGGTCAAAGTTTGATTCTGAAGCTCAGTCTACCCGTTTTAAATGTTGGGTGGCTTGCTCTGGAAGCTGGACAGTGGGCAGCCTAACTTACCATGTGTTAGAGTTGAGATACACAGTCAACAGTTGAAATAGACTCAACTTTTTAAAATCTTTTAGACTTTTTAAATAATCAACTCTAATGTTAATGTTATGTTATAATTGACACTTAAAACCACAAATGTTAAGACATAATCATTTTTAACTTTATCCACACAAATTACACATCTGCATGTTCAGCTAATTCCTGGGATGCTGATGGTCAGTGGTCAATATGACCTACAGTTTTATCCAGAGAGGGGTTAGATTGAGTGGAACATTTACAGCTCTCTCTGTCTGAATGACTGAGCACTTTAAAGCCACACTTACAGCTGCTGTTGATTAGCTGATTAAGCCTGTTGCTCTGTTTCTTCTTTTTTTTCAGTTTAGTCCTCTGTCCTTTTTAACTGTATAAATTATATGAATACATTCAAATTTTGAGCTTCTTCAAGTTTAATCACATATCAAATCTACATCTGTATTTCTCTCCCAGACATACACAGATGTACACACACATTTAATGCTACACGTAGCAGTCTGCATTAAATGTAGAAGGCCACAGTGGAGCTGCGGGGTAACATGTGACTCTTTGGTTTGATTGAAGACTAGGCGCACCACTGCATTCTGGATCATCTGAAAGAGGCCCATCAGGAGGGCGTTAAAGTATTCGAATTGACCACAGCCTGTATCAGGAGTTGCGTAGTATGTTGAGTGAGGTAAGGCCTGCTTTTTCTTATGCTGCAAAGTGCAAAGCGGCATGACTGGGCAACTGAGGAACATGATCAGAGAAGGTTAGTTGGTTATCAATCATGACTTCCAAGTTTCTCACTATCCTGGTATGGGCAAGACATAAGGAGTCAATTTTGATGTTAATGGTGTTATAGTAGGTTTTCTGGAAGACCAACAGTTCAGCTTTCGAGAGGTTCAGCTGGAGTTGATGTGCCTTCATCCATGTGAATATATCTGAGAGGCATTCAGAGACCCATGCAGAGATCGAGGGCCTTCAGGAGGATAATGACAGTATAATCTGCATAGCAGTGATAGGAAAAGCCATGCAAGTGGATAATCTGACCCAGGGAGGTGGTGTAAATAGTGAAGAGAAGAGGCCCCAGCACTGAGCACTGGGACACCCCTATGGTGAGGAGATGAGATGTGGACATCTGTCCAAGCCAGAAGCTGAACGAGTGCCCTGTGAGATAGGATTCAAGCCAGGAACGAGCCGAACCAGAGATGTCCATGTTAGAGAGAGTAGAGAGGAGGATGCGATGGTTAACTGTGTCAAAGGCAGCTAAGTCTACTACCTCTACTACTGCAAATACAGACAATACTACATATACTGTATGTCTGTCTCAGTCTCTGTCTCTCTCTCTCACTGACTCTATCATTTGTCTCTTTGTGTCTTTATGTCCATTTGTCCACCTCTCAGTTTCTGGCAGTTCCTCTCAATTTCCAGCTTTTCTTGTGCTCGAGTTGAGCTTTTAGCTTCTTTAAGGCAGTGACGCTATAAATGACACTTGCATTTCAGCAATACGATGCATTTTAGCTTTAACATTTTTTTAGCCAATTCATTTCACATTTCTGCCATCGGCATCCACACTTTTTTCAGGAAATACATTTTTCAAACTGTGTCACTGCTGCAAGCAATCACACATTGTTCTTTTCGCACTACAGAAACAATGCCATTTTCTATTGTCTCACTCCTTATATTCCAATAGCTCCACCTTGTTGCCATTAATAAAACACCACCATATCTTTTGAATAGATTATTAAAGTACCACAGATAAATGGTCTCTTTAGATGTGAATTACTAACATTCATTGCTGGGAAACTGGTGAGCAGCAGCAGCAGACGCAACAATCACATGAAATATTCCAGTCTAATTTGCTAATCAATCAAGCTCATTTGCAGTTTGTTTGAAGTTATCCTCTGTACGTGTATGAATATATTGAATTAGCGCTGCCAAGTGTGCACCCTTGGCTGTGCTTTTGTCCGGTGAGGGGAAGCGGGATGTGTGTTTTGTTATGTTCTGTTTAGCGCGGAGCAGGAGGGAATGGGGAAGATGTGTTGGTTGTGTTTGTGTGTGTGTCTGTGTGTGTGCGCTGCGTGTGTGTGCGCTGGCCACAGTCAGTGACAGCGCTGCTCCGTCACATTATCCCCCTCCTCCCGGAGGTTGGCGATGTGCGGCAACCTAGACAGGTAGTCTGCCACCACGTTGGCCTTGCCTGCTCTGTGCCGGATAGTGAACCGGTATGGCTGAAGTGAAAGGTACCATCTAGTCAGGCGGCTGTTGTGGTCCTTCATGGAGTTGATCCATGTGAGAGCTCTGTGGTCTGTCTCAAGATCAAACTCCCTTCCAAGCAGGTAGTACCGCAAACTCTCCAATGCCCACTTGATGGCCAGGCCCTCTTTTTCCACAGTGGAATACCTGGTTTCACGTGGCTGCATCTTGCGGCTCAGGTACAGGATAGGTTGTTCCTCTCCCAGATCTCCTTGGGCCAGGACGGCCCCAAGGCCCACTGCAGAGGCGTCCACCTGGACCAGAAACCTTCTGCTGAAGTCCGGACTCTGGAGGACAGGCGAGGAACACAGGTAGGTCTTAAGGGTGTCGAAGGCTGTTTCACAGTCATTGGACCAGGTTACTGGATTTCGCTGGTCCTTGCTGGTCAGTGCTGTGAGCGGGGCTGCAATGGTGGCAAATTGAGGCACGAACCGCCTGTACCAACCAGCCAAACCCAGGAAGGACCGAACCTCCTTCTTGGTGCGAGGCTGCGGGCAGTTTCGGATAGCTTCAACCTTATCCACTTGTGGCCGCACCTGCCCTCGCCCCAGTTGGTATCCCAGGTATTGTGTCTCTTGCCGGGCCCACTCACACTTAGAGGGGTTAAGGGTCAACCCCGCTTCCTGGATCTTTCCTAGGACTAGGGACACATGTTCCAGATGTTCCTTCCAGGTGTTACTGAAGATCACCACGTCATCCAGGTAGGCGGCACTGCAGTGGTCGCAACCCCGGAGGACTCGGTCCATCAGTCGCTGGAAGGTGGCGGGTGCTCCATGTAATCCAAATGGCATTACGGTGAACTGGAAAAGCCCCGCTGGTGTTTGGAAGGCTGTGTATGGCCGGGATGACTCCTCCAGGGGCACCTGCCAGTATCCCTTACATAGATCCAGGGTGGTGATGTATCTGGCTGCTCCAATCTTTTCCAATAGATCGTCGATCCTGGGCATGGGGTACGCATCAAACTCAGAGATGGAATTGAGTTTTCTGAAGTCGATGCAGATCCGAAAGGAGCCATCCTTCTTGAAAACGATGACCACAGGACTGCACCACTCCGAGTTGGAAGGCTCAATTACCCCAAGCTTCAGCATCTCTTCTATCTCCTGCTTTAATTTATCCACCAGCTGTTGTGGGACACGGTAGGGACGTTGGCGTACTGGTTGGTTGTCCTTTAGACGCACAACATGTTCAACCAGAGTGGTCTTTCCTGGCGTAGCCGCGAAGAGGGAAGGGACCTTCTGGAAGAGCCCGATCAGTTGTGCGGCTAGCTGCGGTTCCAGATGTCCCAGCACGGGAGCTGCAGGAACCGTTAGCGCCTCGGGTTCCATCTCTGCCTCATCTTCCAGGTTCACCTCCCTCACCAGCAGAGCCTTTTCTGGAACCGGGACACCACACTCCTTCCACTCTTTCAGCAGGTTGACATGATAGGTCTGTTTAGCCTTTTTTTTGTCTGGGTGATGTACCTCATAGGTCACAGGGCCCATCTTGCGGGTGATGCTGTATGGCCCCTGCCATTTCGCCAGAAGCTTGCTGTTGGAGGAAGGGAGCAGCAACAGGATTTTTTGGCCAGGCTGGAACTCACGGTGTCGGGCGTGTTGATCATACCAGGCCTTCTGGTTTTTCTGGGCCTCCTGAAGATTGACCATGGCCTCCTCCTGGTACCTCTCCAGTCGGTCCCTCATCTCCAGCACGAACTGCACCACCCCTCTGTCGCTTGCCGTCGTGGAAGGGCCTTCCCAGCTCTTTCGGAGCAGGTCCAAGGGTCCCTGTACCTCCCAGCCGTACAGCAATTCAAATGGTGAGAAACCGGTTGAGGCCTGGGGCACTTCCCAGTAGGCAAACAGCAGAAAGGGCAGCCAGCGGTCCCAGTCTTTGCCCGTATCATCCACAAACTTCTGCAGCATCTTCTTCAGTATCTGGTTGAATCTTTCAACGAGACCATCCGTCTGTGGATGGTATGGTGTGGTTTTAATGGCTGTGATGCCCAGTTGCTTCTGGAAAAGCTGCATCAGCCGTGACGTAAGTTAGTTCCTTGATCAGTTAGGATTCATCTGGTATTCCCACTCTGGAGAATAGTTGTACCAATGCCCGCAGTACTGTGGGAGCAGTGATGGTCCGCAGGGGAAAAGCCTCAGGGAAACGCGTGGCATAGTCACACACCACCAGGATATACTGGTGACCCCCACTACTTTTCACCAAGGGCCCGACAATGTCCATAGCAATCCTGCGGAATGGAGTGGAGATGATGGAAGCGGGTGTAGAAGCGCTCTGTCAGACTTGCGGCCAGGACATGTTTTCTGACATGTGGGGCATGTGGTGCAATACTTCTGGATGTCGGTGTACATGGAGGGCCAATAGAACGTGAACTGATGCGTATGTATGTTTTTGTTACAGCCAAGGTGACCAGCCCATGGAAGTGTGTGTGCCAGGTGCATAATCATGGTCTAACAACAGCAGGGATAACCAATCGTGCTTTGTTCATTATCCATAGCATACAACAGTCATTTTCCACAATGAACTTTCCCTCCCACACAACCTCCATTTGCCTTTCCCCACCTTAGCAAACAATGGCTGCAGGGTTGCATCTTCCCTCTGTAGCTCAGCAACATTTTGCGGCACATCCACATGTTTTTTAACCAACCTCTAACTCAGTGCAGTTTGCCTTAGCTGCTTCTCAAAGCGGCGTTGGCGACGAGATTTCAGGCCCTTAGTGCCACCTCACACAGACTACTGTCCAAGTCTGGGAGTGGTTGGACACCTTTCGCTTGGGTTCGGGTGATCAGAGGACATGAAACATTTACATTGCCCTCCCCACAATCTGTTTTTACTGGCACTTCTTTTTCATGCAGCAAGTTTATCAACACAGGTAAGTCCCATCCAGAATTATTTCCACAGGAAGTTCCAACCACCCAACAGTCAACAGGTAAGGCTGTTCATCAACGGTAACTGTCACTTCAGCTTGGGAAAGGATGCTTATCCCCATGCACGCACACAATGTCGTTTGTCGGCTGTAGTCCACACAGCCCACTGGCACCAAGCTGTGCTTAACCAAGGACGTGAAGCTCCCAGTGTCCAAGAGAGCAGTAACCTGCTGCCCATTTATATGACAGTTCTATGATGGTGGATTTGACCTGTTCTTTTTCAACGGGGCACACCTGGACGTGGTGCATAGCAGGCGCCAGTGACCTTTGCCTTCCGTTGGGACAAACGATGCTTGTGGCCTGGTGCTGGCAATAAAAACACACAAAATCCTTACCAGAGGCTTGTTGGTTTGGGGCAGTGCGGGTGGTGTACCTGGAACTTCCTGTCTGTACTCTTCTCCCGGGCCGTGGCTGCAGTGGCTGGACCGTTGGTCGGGATGCTGCGCTGGTGAAGCGTGAAGCTGGGCCCCCTCTC
>NC_040022.1:27521772-27534129 GCF_000972845.2 Larimichthys crocea | reverse complement strand
CACAAAGGTATCAGCCTCCACCTTCAGCACAACCTCCTCTCCCTCCGACTGGTGCAGAGCTCTCCTGTTCCTCTTTAATCTGTAGAGGCTCTGGGTCCTCTTGGTCCAGACTGGAGCTCCTCTCCTGTGTTACAGGCTGCTGGTCAGTGAGAGTGACTCCTACTGATGAGGAAAGGAGCTACAGTGAACCTGAACAAGATTGTGATGACCAACAACACCATCACAGAAATCGCTGCAATACTCACAAACAGTCTTTCAAATGTGACAGCTGTGGTCAAGATTTTATGCACAAGGCAGCATTGCAGAATCACATGAGAATTCACACAGGTAAGAAGCTGTATATTTGTGGGAAAGCTTTCACAGTCCACATTAGAAACCTGCACACTGGTGAAAGGCCATACCTCTGCAAGATCTGTGGGAAAAGATTCAGTGACGTGTCATCATTGAAAATGCATTAGAGAATTCACATAGGTGAACACAAAACCGCCTTGCTAGTTCAGTCTTTTGACTAAGATTTCTCCTGTAAAATATATATATATTTTTTACCATGAATAGATTTAGATCCTGTAATGACATATTTCTGGAGTTGATGATTCAATGAATAGATGAGGCCAGGATCTAAAGTTCAATTTGAGCTTGGATTCATTCTGACATGCACCGGAATGAACAAAGACTATGTTTCTCACAACTCCTTAAGTAGCAAGTCTATACTGTAACATCTGTAAAACACCAGGGGTACTTTTTCCCATCAATACCTTTCAGCATGATGTTTTTTGTCTAAACATAGTCCTAGACATTGTGGTCCCGATGACTATCAACACATATGGTACAGGTCATAGGATACATGGTACAACTAAAACACATTCCTGCGTGAGGGAGGAAAGCTTCTAAGCCAGTGAAATTACATGGCTTTTGAGTTAAATGCACTGTATTTGCGATCTGCACTGCACAGCTGATGGGTGATGTGATCCAAATATTTTTAATAACTCCACAGTATTGTAAAGTCTAAAAGTCAAACTGCACTGAAAAAAGATCAGTGTAATCATTTCCAAAATTAACATGTTTTTTTTTTATCTAATAAAATACTACTGCTTCAGTCCATTAGTCGGCCTTTAGTCTTTCAAAAACATTTTCTTTTTTTCAGTCAGACTACTTGTTGTATAATCATACATAATCATATTTGTTAAATTAATCATAAACATTACTGCTTCTAATTTAGTCGCATGTCTACATTTCCTCTTCACCATCACAGTAGTATCATATTCCTTTTGCTCTCTGTCCCTCCAGATCTCCAACAGCAACATGTCTGTGAGGAGGAAGAGGAGGAGGTTCTCACTGACCAGCAGCTCTGTAACCAGGAGAGGAGCTCCAGTCTGGACCAAGAGGACCCAGAGCCTCTACAGATTAAAGAGGAACAGGAGGAGCTCTGCACCAGTCAGGAGGGAGAGGAGGTTGTGCTGAAGGTGGAGGCTGATACCTTTGTGGTGACTCCTACTGATGAGGAAAGGGACCATGTTGAACCAGAACCTGAAAGTGTCCACAGTGAACCTTCAGTTCAGGAGCCGTATATTTGCACAGCATGTGGGAGGGGTTTCAGACGGAGTTGTCACTTGGAAAGCCATATAAGACGCACCCACTTTGGTGAGAGACCGTACCTTTGCAACACGTGCGGGAAAAGATTCAGTGTCATGTCATCATTAAAAGAGCATCAGAGAGTTCACACAGGTGAGAGGCCATATACTTGCACAACATGTGGGAAAGCTTTCGCAAAGAAAGGTAATTTGACAGCCCACATTACTGGCACCCACTTAGGCGAAAAGTTGCATACGTGCACAACGTGTGGGAAGTCCTTCGCACAGAGTAGTACCTTGAATGTCCACATAAGACGCGTCCACACGGGTGAGAGGCCGCACCTTTGCAAGATCTGTCAGGAAAGATTCATTTCTCGGACAACATTGAGATTGCATCAGAGAGTTCACACAGGTGAGAGGCCGTATATTTGCACAACATGTGGGAAAGCTTTCCCACTCAATGGTAACTTGACAGTCCACATTAGACGTGTCCACACTGGTGAGAGGCCGTACCTGTGCAAGATCTGTCAGAAAAGATTCATTTGTCGGTCATCATTGAAACTGCATGAGAGAATTCACACAGGTGAGAAGCCGTATAATTGCTCAACATGTGGGAAAGCTTTTAGACTCAATGGTAGCTTGTCAGTCCACATTAGACGCGTCCACACTGGTGAAAGGCCGTACCTGTGCAAGACCTGTGGAAAAACATTTGCTATTAGGTCAGAATTGACAGTGCATCAGAGGATTCACACAGATGAGAAGCCGTTTATTTGCACAACATGTGGAAAAGCTTTTAGACAGAATTGTACCTTGACAGCCCACATTAGAGATGGTCACAGTGTTGAGAGGCCGTACCTTTGCAATATCTGTGGGAACAGTTTCATTAACATGTCAGCACTGAAAAAGCATCAGAGAATCCATGTTAATGCGGAGACGTATACTTGTACAACATGTGGGAAAGTTTTCAGACAGAGCAAACTCTTGACAATGCACATACAACACATCCACACAGATGAGAAGCGGTACCTTTGCAAAACCTGTGGCAAAAGATTGAGTGACAGGTCAGCATTGAAAAAGCATGAGAGAATTCACACAGGTGAGAAGCCGTTTATTTGTGCAACATGTGGGAAAGCTTTCAGACAGAGAACTCATTTGAGAGCCCACATTAGACGCATCCACACAAGTGAGAGGCCGTACGCCTGCAACATGTGAGAAAAGATTAATTGTTCTGACACAGTTGAAAAAAACATGCAACAACACACACAGATGAGAGACCATACACTGCAACAAGTGTGAGAAAACATAATGCATAATGGGGGGGGGGGAGCACATGAAAACACATACAGGTTAATAGCTGTTAACTTAGAACCTTTCATACATTGTGGTGACCTTACAGTCCACGAGAAGAGCCAACACTGGTGAGAGACCTTTGCAATATTTGGCAAAACGTATAAGTTGCAGGCAAGTAGATTTGTATTTACAAAATATATGGGAGACAATTCGGTTCCGGTGGTTCGTGGTCATAAAAAATACCTGAGCATCAATATACAAACTCCTGTGTGTGAGACATGCTCACAAATTGAAAGAAATATTGATGATGAAATGTAAATATTTTAATGTAAAGTTTTCAAGTCAGATTTGAGTGAATAACTTCACTGCTTTATACGACCACATGAGAAGTCGTATTAAATGTGAACACACTTTCTTTTTGCTATGTTATACTGTATAGTTAGGTACTGTGCTTGATTGATTTGACTATAATTTGGTAACAATTTCAACTAAAGTTGGAAATTGAATTAAATAGAAATTGTGAAATGTTGCTTGATATTTATACACATGTACTGAAATAAATGTTTACAATGTCTAAATGTTGTGTACTTTTTGAAGTGCTGCTAATTTACAGGTCAATGATCAACACTGCTTGCTAAAGTTTTAAATTTCACGATACAGAAAGGATGGATTAAACAATATTTAAATTGGGGCAGAGAGTTATATATTAATCACTCATCTTATTTCATTCACTTCTGATTGAAATAGATGTATGCATAATGTTTTGTTTATGTGTGATGAGCAAACATCTTTTGTTACAGAGTGTGCTGATTATTCTTGAAACTTTCCAACATTTATTAATGATATTAAACGCAGCAGTTTTCAATAAAATCCCATCAACTGAAAGCGGAAATTAATAAACATCCACCGTCGGAACTTAACAGTGTGACATCCAGCGGAAGTAAACACTACAGCCGTTAGCAGCGTTAGCTCTGTGCACGTAACGTTATTGAATGAAGTGGAAGACGGTATTGTAGCGGTGACACAGTTAATTATTTAATCTGTAATTAAGCGACAATGTCTTCAGTTGACTGTTTGAGACAGTTTGTCAACGAGCGACTAACTGCTGCTGCTGAAGAAATATTTGGAGTTTTTCAAAAAACTATCGTCGAGTACGAAGAAGAGATCTATCGTCAGCGCAAACTGCTGGATATCGTTTGCAAACCTGAAATAAAGTTACACAGGATAGGTGAGTAAAACTTTTACTAGTTAATCATTTATAATCACAGTTGTTAGATACATCAGTAACGTTACTGCTACTAATTTAGTCGCATGTCTGCATTTCCTCTTCACCATCACAGTAGTATCATATTCCTTTTGCTCTCTGTCCCTCCAGATCTCCAACAGCAACATGTCTGTGAGGAGGAAGAGGAGGAGGTTCTCACTGACCAGCAGCTCTGTAACCAGGAGAGGAGCTCCAGTCTGGACCAAGAGGACCCAGAGCCTCTACAGATTAAAGAGGAACAGGAGGAGCTCTGCACCAGTCAGGAGGGAGAGGAGGTTGTGCTGAAGGTGGAGGCTGATACCTTTGTGGTGACTCCTACTGATGAGGAAAGGGACCATGTTGAACCAGAACCTGAAAGTGACCACCAGCTGCTGTTGAACAACTTTTATGCAGCTGAGGGCCAAGATCAGAAAGGATACAAGCATGAAGACTCTACTAGAGATGCAGAGTCAGAACAAAACGATCAACAACATGAAAACGGAAGTCAGAGTAACATCGTGTGCAACCCTAACTTGTCAGGGGCTGACAGTAATGCTCACAAACCGTCTTTTAAATGTAACACCTGTGGAAAGGATTATAAGTATAAGTCAGATCTTCGGAAACACATGAGAAAGCACACAGGTGAGAAGCCGTATATTTGCAAAACCTGCGGGAAGAGATTCGTTGTTGCATCATCGTTTAAAGTGCATCAAAGAATTCACTCAGGTGAGAAGCCGTATATTTGCACAGCATGTGGGAAAGCTTTCACACAGAGCAATGGCTTGAATGTCCACATTAGACGTGTCCACACTGGTGAAAGGCCATACCTGTGCAAGACCTGTGGAAAAACATTTGCTATCGGGTCAGAATTGAGAGTGCATCAGAGGATTCACACAGGCGAGAAGCCGTTTATTTGCACAACATGTGGAAAAGCTTTCAGACAGAATTGTACCTTGACAGCCCACATTAGAGACGGTCACAGTGGTGAGAGGCCGTACCTTTGCAATATCTGTGGGAACAGTTTCATTAACATGTCAGCACTGAAAAAGCATCAGAGAATCCACGTTAATGAGGAGACGTATACTTGTACAACATGTGGGAAAGTTTTCAGACAGAGCAAACTCTTGACAATGCACATACAACACATCCACACAGATGAGAAGCGGTACCTTTGCAAAACCTGTGGCAAAAGATTGAGTGACAGGTCAGCATTGAAAAAGCATGAGAGAATTCACACAGGTGAGAAGCCGTTTATTTGTGCAACATGTGGGAAAGCTTTCAGACAGAGAACTCATTTGAGAGCCCACATTAAATGCATCCACACAAGTGAGAGGCCGTACGCCTGCAACATGTGAGAAAAGATTCATTGTTCTGACACAGTTGAAAAAAACATGCAACAACACACACAGATGAGAGACCATACACTGCAACAAGTGTGAGAAAACATAATGCACTACATTTGGGGGGGGGGGGGGGGGGGGGGGGTCTCACTGACCAGCAGCTCTGTAACCAGGAAGGAGCTCCAGTCTGGACCAAGAGGACCCAGAGCCTCTACAGATTAAAGAGGAACAGGAGGAGCTCTGCACCAGTCAGGAGGGAGAGGAGGTTGTGATAAGGTGGAGGTGATACCTTTGTGGTGACTCCTACTGATGAGGAATGTGACCATGTTGAACCAGAACCTGAAAGTGACCACCAGCTGCTGTTGAACAACTTTTATGCAGCTAAGAGCCAAGATCAGAAAGGATACAGACATGAAGACTCTACTAGAGATGCAGAGTCAGAACAAAACAATCAACAACATGAAAACAGAAGTCAGAGTAACATCGTCTGCAACCCTAACTTGTCAGGGCTGCCAGTAATATTGACAAACCGTCTTTTAAATGTAACACTGTGAAAGGATTATAAGTATAAGTCAGTACTTTCTGAACCACAGAGAATGCACACAGGTGAGAAGCCGTATATTTGCAAAACCTTGCGTAAAACTTTAGTAGAATGACTTATTGAAACCATAAGAATGCAACAGGTGAGAAGCCGTATATTTGTAAAAACTTTGCGGAAAGCTTAATAGAATAACTCATTTACTGTGCATCAAAGAATTCACAGGTGAGAAGCCGATTTTGTACAACATGTGGGAAAGCTTTCATCACAAGAGCAGTAAAGTTGAAGACACATTAGATGGTTCACAAGGTGAGAGGCCGTACCTTTGCAAGACTGTGGGAAAAGATTGGTAAGATGCAACATTGACGGCATCAAAATTCACACAGGTGAAAAGCCGTAACTGTACAACAGTGGGAAAGCTTTATTTACAGTCAACATTGAAAACACTCGAGAATTCACACACTGTGAGAAGCTGATACGTGCACAGAGTGGGAACATTGCACAAGTGCAATTTGAGAAGACACATTAGATGGATTCACACTGGTGAGAGGCCGTACCTTTGCAAGATCTGTGGGAAAGGATTCGCTGTTCCGTCACAACTAAAAGCACTAACAAAAACACACACCGTGAGAAGCCGCATACTTGCACAGTATGTGGAAAAGCGTTTGCACAGAGGTGCTAATTTGAGTAGACACATTAGATGATTCAACAGGTGAGAGGCCGTCCTTTGCAAGATCTGTGGGAAAGGATCGCTGTTCCGTCACAACTAAAAGCCATACAAAAACACACACCGGTGAGAAGCCGCATACTTGCACAGAGTTGGAAAAAGCGTTTGCACGAGAGGTACCTTGAAAGTCCACATTAGAGGGATTCACACTGGTGAGAAGCCGTACCTTTGCAAGATCTGGGGTAAAACATTCACTGTTCATACAAACTGAAAGCACATACAAAACTCACACAGGTAAGAAGCCATATGCCTGCAGCATGTGTGAGAAAAGATACTTCTACAGGAGAACTTAAAAGTACACATGAAAATCCATACAGGTCAATGCTGTGATCTGCAAAACACAAGAGTTGTCACACATAGTGGTGACTTCACAGTCCATGAGAAGAACCAACACTGGTGAGAGACATTGAAATATTTGGCAAATAGTATAAGTTGCAGATGAGACACTGTATTTCAAAACGTGTGGGAGACAGTTCAGTTCCGGTGGTTCGTGGGGTCGGAACAGAAGAATTCAAAGAAGTGAGGAGCTACATAATTACAAGCAGTTTTGGGAAAAGTTTTACTCAAATCACATTCTTTAAAAAACACCTGAGGATCAATATACACACTCCTGTAGAGACATGTTCACAAACTGAAAGAAATAGTTTGTACAGAAACTAATACATGTCCTGAATGTAAAATGGTATCAACAAGTTGGAATGTAAATACCCTAATGTAAAGTTTCCAAGTCAGACATGCGAAGTGAATGCCAAACTATTTATATGGCCACAGGAGAAGTCCTGTTTGAATGTAAATGTACCTCTTTTTGCTATTTTATTCTGTATACTACCTCACTGTGCCTTATTTTAAAGCTAAATTGAATTATCAGAACTTTTGAAAGGTTTCTTTGATAATGTACACATACACTGAAATAAATATTTACAAAGTATAAATGTTGTGACTTTTTTGAGTACTTCTATATGCAGCTCTATGATCAACACAGTACTTAAAAATAACACTTAACATGATTACTTGCTAAAGTTTCTCAAGTGTGATGGTCCAGAAAGGATGAATTAATCAAAATGATATGTAAATTGAGTCGATGGTTAAATAATAATACACAAGCATCTTTTACTCTATTTCACTCTGATTTAAATAGAGCATTGAATTCAAACAGGGGTCTTCAAACCGTTTTTCATTCCCAAGGTCCCATTGGATGAGAGACAAACAGAACAGGGACCCCCCCATGTAAGTATTTTTTTAAAAAGTGTCCATTTTAAGCCCTGGGCCCCAAAATAGTTGTACATTTTCCTTTATTAACCTTTTATTTCTCCCTATAACTGTGACAAATTGTATCCATGCAGCGTCCAATTTATTATCAGACGAGTAACAAGCATATTAAGTTGGTAATGTTAAGAGTCAATGTTTCATTTCACAACAAAGAAGGAACTGCTGTGTTTTGAGCAACACCTGTCCTCTCTTTTTTTTCTTTTCCCCATATCAGCTGGACATGTTTATGTTAGCGGCATATATCATTTTGTTAAATGCTTAATTCTCACAAATTATTTGACAAAATTGGCGGACCCCCTTTAGTACCTCTGTGGACTCCTAGGGGCACGGACCCTAGTGGAAGACCCCGTGCATAAAAGCTTGTTGGTCCACTGGGACTGATAGCCGACTGTATCTTCAACAAGAGCAAGAGGAAAGAAAAAACTGTCTACTCATGAAGGGCCTGTTGGTTTATGTGTGATGAACAACAATCCTTACTACGGATGCTGCCTTTATTCTTGAAACTTTACTACCTTTACTGAGGATATTAAATACTCCAAGTCCCAAGTAAATACCATCCCTACAAGCGGAAAGAGAAGCGTCTGGCACACCACCGTCGGAACTATAACAGTGTGTACATCCGCGGAAGTAAACACTTACAGGCGGTACAGCGTTAGCCTCTGGTTGCACGTAACGTTATTGAATGAATGGGAAGAACGGTATGGTAGCGGGTGACACAGTTAATTATTTAATCGTAATTAAGCGCCATGTCCCTTCAGTTTGAACTGTTTGGAGACGTTTTGTCAACGAGGCGACTACTAGCTGCCCTGCTGAAGAAATATTTGGAGTTTTCAAAAACTATCGTCCGATACGAAAGAAGAGATCGATCGTCAGCGCAAACTGCTGGATAGCGTTTGCACAAACCTGAATAAAGTTACACAGGATAGGTGAGTAAACTTTTAACTATAATTCATTTATAAATCAAAATTTGTTTAGATACATCAGTAAACTTTCTGCTCTAATTAAGTCGCATGTCTGCATTTCCTCGTCCCCATCACAGTAGTATCATATTCCTTTTTGCTCATCTGTCCTCCAGATCTCCAACAGCAACATGTCCTTGAGGAGGAAGAGGAGGCGGTTCTCACTGACCAGCAACTCTGTAACCAGGGAGGAGATCCAGTCTGGACCAGGAGGACCCAGAAGCCTCTACAGATAAAGAGGAACAGGAAGGAGCGCTCTCTGCACCAGTCCCACAGGAGGGAGAGGAGTTGTGATAAGGGTGGAGCTGAGACCTTTGTGGTGGACTCCTACGATGAGAAAGGGACCATGTTGGAAACCAAACCTGAAAAGTGGGACCACCGCTGCTGTTGAACACTTTTTATGCAGCTGAGAGCCAAGGATCAAAAGGAAAGAATACAAGGCATGAAGACGCTACTGAGAGAGGCAGTCAGAACAAAACAATAAACACATGAAAACGAAGTCAGAGTACATCGTCTGCAACCCTAACTTGTCAAGGGCTGACAGTAATATTGACAAACCGCTTTTAAATGTAACCACAGTGTGGAAAGATTATATATAAGTCAGTACTTCTGAACCACATGAGAATGCACCACCGGTGAGAAGCCGTAATATTGTGCAAACCTGGCGATAAAAACCGTTTAGAGTAGTAGAATTGACTTATGAAAATACATCAGAGAAGCACACAGGTGAAAGCCGTATATTTGTGACAACTGTGGGAAAGCTTCACACGAGCAGTAATATTTGAAAGTCCACATTAGATGCGCTCACACAGGTGAGAGGCCGTAAATTGGGCAACCTGCGGAAAAGATTTGGTAGGATGCAAACATTGAGAACGGCATCAATCAAAGAATTCACCAGGTGAAAGCCGTATACATGTACACCATGTGGGGAAAGCTTTTAATTTACAGTCAAACATTGAATAAACCTCGACAGTTCACACCTGTGAGAAGCTCTGCATACTTTCACAGTATTTGGGAAAAGCATTTGCTACATAGTGCTACCTTGAGAAGACACAGTAGAATGGAGGTCACACTGGTGAAGGCGTTACCTTTGGCAGATCTGGTGGAAAGGATTCGCTGTTTCCGTCAACAACTAAAAGCACATAAAAATCAACACACGGTGAGAAGCCCAGCAGACTTGCACAGTATGTGGAAAAGCGTTTTGCACAGAGGGCTTAAAATTTGAGAAGACACATTAGATGGATTCACATCTGGTGAGAAGCCGTACCTTTGCAACATCTGTGGTAAAACATTCCACTGTTCTATCCACTGAAAGGCACATACGAAACTCACACAGTTAAAAGCCATATGCCTGCAGCATGTGTGAGAAAAAGATATCCTACAGGAAAGAACTGAAAAAAGTCCACATGAAAATCCATACAGGTCATAGCTTGTGATCTTGCAAAACACAAGAGTTGTCACACATAGTGGGTGACTTCACAGTCCTGAGAAGAACAACACTGGTGTTAGGACCCATGGGTCCATATTTAGTGTTGTTTGGTATTGTTTGTGGTCATTGTTCCCTCCCTGCCTAGGGTGGTGCTACCACCTTAGGTCTCGCCCGCTGCTCCAGGTGCTTGCCTGCCGATGGGTTAATGGACTAGTGGATCAGCTATAAATGGCCCGCCGCTGGATTCATTCGGCCTCTTTCTCTTGACCTTACTCTCCCAACTGGCACCAGGCCGTATTGTATTGTACTGTGTTTGTGTTTTCTTTCTGTTCTTGAAGTTGTCTGGTCTGCCTTAGAGACTTTAGCTTAGCTAGAAGTCAAGTAGTAGTAGGGGTGGAGTAGCTCCTTTTGGTTTGTCTCCCTTTTTCCTCCTGTTTATTTGTAGGGAGGCAGGGAGAACCCGTGTTTTGTTTTTTTCTTGTTTTGGTTAGGTAGTTAGTTTTGGGTCAAGATTGGTTTTGTTTGTTGTTTTGGGGGCCTGCTCACGCCTGAAGCGTAAAACTACACTCGTGAAATATAAACAATAATAATTGAATAAAATGAATCTTTGTTGGACTTGCAGCTCTGTGGCATTGATCATTCTTGGGAGGGGGAAAGAGGGGAGCGTACTTTCTTGTATGTCGGTGTCCCCCCTAGGCCGGACGTAAACCATGGTGAGAAACGATTGAAATTATTTGGCAAATAGGAATAAGTTTCCAGATGATACACTTTGGTATTTTAAACTATGTGGGAGACAGTTCAGAGTTCCGGTTTCGTAGTGTCGGACAGAAAGAATTCACAAGAAGTGAGGAGCTACAAATAATTACAGCAGTTTTGGGAAAAGTTTTACTCAATCACATTGCTTTTAAAAAACACCTGAGGATCAATACACACTCCGGTAGAGACATGTTCCACAACTGAAAGAAATAATTTTGTACAGAAACTATACTATTTTCCTGAATGTAAAATGGTAGCAACAAAGTTGAATAGGAAATACCCTAAATGTAAAAGTTTCCAAGTCAGAACATGCGAGTGAATGCCAACCTATTTATATGGCCACATGAAAAGTCCTGTTGAATGTAAATGTACCTTCTTTTTGCTATTTATTCGTATACTGACCGTCACTGTGCCTTATTTTAAAGCTAAATTGAATTATCAGAACTTTTGAAAGGTTTCTTGATATATGGTACACATACACTGAAAAAATATTTACAAAGTATAAATGTTGTGGTACTTTTTTGAGTACTTCCGTAATATGCAGCTCTATGATCAACACAGTACTTAAAAATAACACTTACATGTTACTTGCTAAAGTTCCAAGTTGAGATGGTCCAGAAAGGATGAATGTAATCAAAATGGATATTTAAATTGAGTCAGATGGTTATATAATAACAATCACTTTACTCTATTCACTTCTGATTTAAATAGATGCATTGATTCAAACAGGGGTCTTCAACCTTTTTTCATCCCAAGGTCCATTGGATGAGAGACAAACAGAACAGGGACCCCCACAGTGTAATTATTTTTTTAAAAAGTGTCACATTTTAAGCCTGGCCCAAAATAAGTTGGTACATTTTCCTTTATATCCCTTTTAGTTCTCCCTATTAAACTGTGACAAATGTATCCATTCAGCTGTCATTTATTATCAACAGTAACAAGCATTAAGTTGGTAATGTTTATTGAGTTCATGGTCATTTCACAACAAAGAATGAACTGCTGTGTTTTGAGCCAACACCTTTCCGCTCCTTTTTTTTCTTTTCCCATAGCACTGGACATGTTATGTTAGCGGCATATATCAATTTTTGTTAAATTCTTAATTCTCACAAATTAATTTTGACAAAAATTGGCGGACCCCCTTTAGTACCTCTGTGGACCCCTAGGGGTCACGGACCCCTAGTTGAAGAACCCCTGCATAAAAGCTTGTTGGTCCACTGGGACTGAATAGCTGACTG
>NC_040022.1:27505466-27521762 GCF_000972845.2 Larimichthys crocea | reverse complement strand
GTATTAAATTTCAAGAATAAAGAGCAGCATCTGTAGTAAAGGATGTTTGTTCATCACACAAAACAAAGCATTATGAGTAGACAGTTTTTTCTTTTCCTCTTGCCTCTTGTTGAAGATAGGAGTGGGAGGGGAGACGAGGGCGTGGGGGGGGGGGTGGGGCAAGGGGGGGGGGGATGGGGGAGGGGGGGAGGGGGAGAGGGGGGCGAGGGGCGGAGGGTAGGCGAAGGGTAATGAGGGGGTTGTGTGGGGAGGACGAAGATGGGGGAGGGAAGGGGGAGGAGGAAGGAGGGGGGGGGAGGAAGGGGGGGGGGCGGCGGGGAATTAGGGCGTCGGTGAGATCGTGCAGCGCGCGAGGAGGTGGGTTGAGAGGGGTGGGGTGGGGGGTAGTGAGGGCGGGGGAGTGGTGGGTGGTGGGCGTGTGCTGGGCTAGTTGGTGGGCGGTAGTGATGGGTGCGTTGCCTACGCAGCTCCGCGGGGGGCCCCCGACCAGTTTGGATAGGGTTTTGTGGCGCGATTGGGGGGGGCGCAGAGGGAGTGGGTGGTGTGTCCGGGGTAACAGTGAGGGGGGGGGGAAGGTGGGGAGGGGGGGTGCGGGGAGGGGCAAGCCAAAGGGTCGGAGGTCGGGGGGGGGGGGGGGGGGGGGGGGGAGGGGGGGGGGGGGGGGGGGGGGAGGGGGGGAGGGGGGGGGGGGGGGGGGGGGGGGGGGGGGGGGGGGGGGGGGGGGGGGGGGGGGGGGGGCACATGAAAATACATACAGGTTAATAGCTGTTAACTTAGAACCTTTCATCAACATTGGGGTGACCTTACAGTCCACGAGAGAGCCAACACTGGTGAGAGACCTTTGCAAATATTTGGCAAAACGTATAAGTTGCAGGCAAGTGGATTTGTATTTACAAAAATTTGGAGACAGTTCAGCCGTGGTTTGTGGTCAAAACAGAAGGATTCATAGAAGTGAGGAGCCACATAATTGCAGCAGTTTTGGGAAAAGTTTTACTCAAATCACATTCTTGGAAAAAATACCTGAGCATCAATAACAAACTCCTGTGTGTGAGACATGCTCACAAAATGAAAGAATATTGATGATGAAATGTAAATATGTTTAATGTAAAGTTTTCCAAGTCAGATGTGAGTGAATAACTTCCCTGCTTAATACGACCACATGAGAAGTCGATTAAATGTGAACATACCTTCTTTTTTTGCTATGTTTAACTGTAAGTTAGGTATGTGCTTTGATTGATTTGACTATAATTGGCACAATTTCAAACGGAAGTTGGAAATTGAATTAACAGAAATTGTGAAATGTTGCTTGATATTTAACACATGTACTGAAATAAATCTTTACAAGTCTAAATGTTGTGTACTTTTTGAAGTGCTGCTAATTACAGCTTCTGTGATCGACACGGCTTGCTAAAGTTATGAAATTTCACAGATTAAACAAAATGATATTTGAATTAGGTCAGAGAGTTATATAATAACAATCATCTTTACTTCATTTGTTTGTGGAGAAATTGGCTGAAGTCAAAGGTCAAATGGTGAGGTCAGGAGGGAAGAAAGTGTTCAGGAGCCTCGAGGTCTTATGCTGTATTATTTATGATGCTGGCCAAGGAGAATAGAGACACTCTCAAAGTTCATCAGAAGTGCCTGAGTCGGTCTCACATTCTGCTGCCCAACTCATCCTGGTGGATAAACTTTAAACCCTAAGATAACACCACAAATACTACACGCCCAGAATTAGTCAGAGAGAATATCTTTACTCATGGAGGTGTTATTGTCAGTATATTCTAGTCTGCAGACACAGATGTCTGTTTTATGCAGATTGAAACAATCACCAGCAAGCTATCTATTATGTCTAAAAGGCAGCAACAGGTTCTCTTCGACCTGGCCACCACAGTGTTGGAGATAGACTGGCCACCTACTGTTTCTCAAGCACAAACAATTAATACGACTGAGGACCTCAAGGCCACACGTGACCTCGTGTTACCTAAGGATAGAAAATTCCATAACATCATTAGCTTGTCTCATCGATGAAATAGATTGTATGCATAATGCTTTGTTTATTTTCGGATGTGCAAACATTTTTGTTACAGAGTGGTGCTGATATTCTTGAAACTTTCCAACATTTATAATGATATTAAAACCAGCAATTTCAATAAATCCCATCAGCTGACAAGCGGAAATTAATAAACATCCAATCCACGTCGGAACTTAACAGTGTGACATCCAGCGGAAGTAACAATACAAAATTGAGTCAGATGGTTATATAATACACAATCATCTTTACTCTATTCACTTCTGATTTAAATAGATGCATTGATTCAAACAGGGGTCTTCAACCTTTTTCATCCCAAGGTCCCCTTGGATGAGAGACAAACAGAACAGGGACCCCCACATGTAATTATTTTTTTAAAAAGTGTCACATTTTAAGCCTGGCCCAAAATAAGTTGTACATTTCCTTTATTCACCTTTTATTTCTCCCTATTAACTGTGACAAATGTATCCATTCAGCTTCATTTATTATCATACTAGTAACAAGCATTAAGTTGGTAATGTTAATGATTCATGTTCATTTCACAACAAAGAATGAACTGCTGTGTTTGAGCCAACACCTTTCCTCTCCTTTTTTTTCTTTTCCCATAGCAGCTGGACATGTTATGTTAGCGGCATATATCATTTTTGTTAAATTCTTAATTCTCACAAATTATTTTGACAAAAATTGGCGGACCCCCTTTAGTACCTCTTCTGGACCCCCTAGGGGTCACAGACCCCTAGTTGAAGACCCCTGCATTAAAAGCTTGTTGGTCCACTGGGACTGAATAGCTGACTGTATCTTCAACAAGAGGCAAGAGGAAAAGAAAAAAACTGTCTACTCATAATGCTTTGTTTATGTGTGATGAACAAACATCCTTTACTACAGATGCTGCTCTTTATTCTTGAAACTTTACTACATTTACTGATGATATTAAATACTCCAATTCCCAGTAAATACCATGCCCTACAAGCGGAAAGAAAAGCTTCTGCACATCCACCGTCGGAACTTAACAGTGTGACATCCAGCGGAAGTAAACACTACAGCCGTTAGCAGCGTTAGCTCTGTGCACGTGACGTTATTGAATGAAGTGGAAGACGGTATTGTAGCGGTGACACAGTTAATTATTTAATCTGTAATTAAGCGACAATGTCTTCAGTTGAGTGTTTGAGAGAGTTTGTCAACGAGCGACTAACTGCTGCTGCTGAAGAAATATTTGGAGTTTTTCAAAAAACTATCGTCGAGTACGAAGAAGAGATCTATCGTCAGCGCAAACTGCTGGATATCGTTTGCAAACCTGAAATAAAGTTACACAGGATAGGTGAGTAAAACTTTTACTAGTTAATCATTTATAATCACAGTTGTTAGATACATCAGTAACGTTACTGCTACTAATTTAGTCGCATGTCTGCATTTCCTCTTCACCATCACAGTAGTATCATATTCCTTTTGCTCTCTGTCCCTCCAGATCTCCAACAGCAACATGTCTGTGAGGAGGAAGAGGAGGAGGTTCTCACTGACCAGCAGCTCTGTAACCAGGAGAGGAGCTCCAGTCTGGACCAAGAGGACCCAGAGCCTCTACAGATTAAAGAGGAACAGGAGGAGCTCTGCACCAGTCAGGAGGGAGAGGAGGTTGTGATAAAGGTGGAGGCTGATACCTTTGTGGTGACTCCTACTGATGAGGAAAGGGACCATGTTGAACCAGAACCTGAAAGTGACCACCAGCTGCTGTTGAACAACTTTTATGCAGCTGAGAGCCAAGATCAGAAAGGATACAAGCATGAACACTCTACTAGAGATGCAGAGTCAGAACAAAACGATCAACAATATGAAAACAGAAGTCAGAGTAACATCGTCTGCAACCCTAACTTGTCAGGGGCTGACAATAATATTCACAAACCGTCTTTTAAATGTAACACTTGTGGGAAGGATTGTAAGTATAAGTCAGTACTTCTGAACCACATGAGAATTCACACAGCTGAGAAGCCGTACATTTGTACAACATGTGGGAAAGCGTTTGCACAGAATGGTACCTTGACAATCCACATTAGATGCGCCCACACTGGTGAGAGGCCGTACCTTTGTAATACCTGTGGGAAAAGATTCAGTGATCTTTCAACATTGAAAAGGCATCAGAGGGCTCACACAGGTGAGAAGCCATATATTTGCAAAATCTGCGATAAAACGTTTAGTAGAATTAACTCATTGAAAATGCATCAGAGAATGCACACAGGTAAGAAGCCGTATATTTGCAAAACCTGCGGGAAAGAAATTTGTAGTATTTACTCATTAAAACTGCATGAGAGAATTCACACAGGTGAGAAGCTGTACCTTTGTAAAACTTGCGGGAAAAGCTTTAATAGAATTAACTCATTGACTGTCCATCAAAGAATTCACACAGGTGAGAAACCGTATGTTTGCGCAATATGTGGAAGAGCTTTCAGACAGCGTAGTGCCTTAAGCGTCCACATTAGATGCGCCCACACTGGTGAGAGGCCGTACCTTTGCAACACCTGTGGGAAAAGATTCAGTGATCTTTCAACATTGAGAAGGCATCAGAGGGCTCACACAGGTAAGAAGCCATAATTTTGCACAACATGTGGGAAAGATTTCACACATAGTAGTACCTTAAACGCCCACATTAGATGTATCCACAATGGTGAGAGGAAATATCTTTGCAAGATCTGTGCGAAAAGATTCACTTATCTGTCAGCATTGAAAACGCATGCAGCAACACACACAGACGAGAGACCATACGCTGCAACACGTGTAAGAAAACGTGCTGCGTCACATTCGACTTGAAAAAGCACATGAAAATACATACAGGTTAATAGCTGTTAACTCACAAATCATGGGAGCTTTCATACATAGAGGTGACCTTACAGTCCACGAGGAGAGCCAACACTGGTGAGAGACCTTTGAAATATTTGTCAAAAGATTTTAGTCGCAGACAAGTAGATTTGTATTTGCAAAACGTGGGAGACAATTCATTTTGAGTGGTTCATGGTCAGAACGGAAGAACTCACTGACTGACTGTTTTGTATGACCATATGAAAAGTCCTATTGTTTGTAAATGTGCCTTCTTTTTGCTGTTTTATGCTGTACACTACTTCACTGTGTCTGATTTATAGCTGAGTTAGCAAATTGAATGATCAGAATTTGTGAAATATTTTTTTTTTACATAGAATATGTACGTTTGTATATATATACACACACATACATATTGAAATAAATACTTACAAAGTCTAAATGTTTCATTTTTGGAGTACTGTTAATATACAGCTCTGTGACCAACACGGCTTGCTAAAGTTCTGAAGTGTCACGATACAGAAAGGATGGATTAAACAAAATGATCAACAAGATGCCAGAGGAAAATAGCTGTCTACTCATAATGCTTTATGTGTGATGAGCAAACATCTTTTGTTACAGAGTGTGCTGATTATTCTTGAAACTTTCCAACATTTATTAATGATATTAAACGCAGCAATTTTCAATAAAATCCCATCAGCTGAAAGCGGAAATTAATAAACATCCACCGTCGGAACTTAACAGTGTGACATCCAGCGGAAGTAAACACTACAGCCGTTAGCAGCGTTAGCTCTGTGCACGTAACGTTATTGAATGAAGTGGAAGACGGTATTGTAGCGGTGACACAGTTAATTATTTAATCTGTAATTAAGCGACAATGTCTTCAGTTGACTGTTTGAGACAGTTTGTCAACGAGCGACTAACTGCTGCTGCTGAAGAAATATTTGGAGTTTTTCAAAAAACTATCGTCGAGTACGAAGAAGAGATCTATCGTCAGCGCAAACTGCTGGATATCGTTTGCAAACCTGAAATAAAGTTACACAGGATAGGTGAGTAAAACTTTTACTAGTTAATCATTTATAATCACAGTTGTTAGATACATCAGTAACGTTACTGCTACTAATTTAGTCGCATGTCTGCATTTCCTCTTCACCATCACAGTAGTATCATATTCCTTTTGCTCTCTGTCCCTCCAGATCTCCAACAGCAACATGTCTGTGAGGAGGAAGAGGAGGAGGTTCTCACTGACCAGCAGCTCTGTAACCAGGAGAGGAGCTCCAGTCTGGACCAAGAGGACCCAGAGCCTCTACAGATTAAAGAGGAACAGGAGGAGCTCTGCACCAGTCAGGAGGGAGAGGAGGTTGTGATGAAGGTGGAGGCTGATACCTTTGTGGTGACTCCTACTGATGAGGAAAGGGACCATGTTCAACCAGAACCTGAAACTGACTACAGTGAACCTGAACTGAATTGTGATGACCAACAACACCAATGCAGAACTCACAGCAATACTTACAAACATTCTTTCAAATGCGACAGCTGCGGTCAAGATTTTACGCACAAGGCAGCATTGGAGAGACATGCGAAAATCCACACAGGCGAGAAGGTGTATTCATGCAAATTTGGTAACATGGAAACCATAAGAAAGCATCAAAACATTTGCACAGGTGTGAAGCTGCATAATTGCACAACATGTGGTAAAGCTTTCAGAGAGAAAAAAATCTTGAAAGTGCACATACAACGCGTCCACACACATGGGAAGCTGTACCTTTGCAACACCTGTGGGAAAATATTTCGCAGAAGTGACTCATTTAAACTGCATCAAAGAATTCACACAGGTGAGAAGCCGTATAGTTGCACAACATGTGGGAAAGCTTTCAGACAAAGTGGTGACTTGACAGACCATAAAAGACGCGTCCACACTGGTGAGAGGCCGTACCTTTGCAACACCTGTGGGAAAAGATTCATTGACTTTTCATCATTGAAAATGCACCAGAGAATTCACACAGGTGAGAAGCCGTATACTTGTACAACATGTGGAAAAGCTTTCAGACAGAAGGGTGCCTTGACAATCCATTTTAGACGCATCCACACAGGTGACAAGCCGTACACCTGCAACATATGTGAGAAAACATTTTGCGCCACATCTGACTTGAAAAAGCACATGAAAATACATATAGTTCAGTAGCTGTTAACTTGCAAATCATGGCACCTTTCACACATAGTGGTGACTTTACAGTCCATGAGAAGAGCCAACACTAATGAGAGCTTTGCAAATGTTGGCACACCCACGAGCGCAGGCAAGAAGCTTTGTTTTTGCAAAACATGGGAGACAATTCATTTCCAGTGGTTCATGGTCAGAACTGAAGAAGTCAGATCAGTGAGGAGCCACATAATTGCAGCAGTTTGGGAAAAGTTTTACTTAAATCACATTCTTGAAAAAACACCTAAAGATCAATATACACACTTCTGTACACACACACTTCACTTGTGCAGAAGCTACTGAATGTAAAATGTTCACAATGAAGTTGGAATGTAAATATCATAATGTAAAGTTTCTAAGACGTGAAGTGAATGCCAACACTATTTCATATGGCCACATGAGAAGTCCTGTTGAATGTGAATGTACCTTTTTTTTGGTATTTTATACTCTACACTACTTCACTGTGCCTGATTGATCAAATAAATCTTTACAAAGTATAAATGTTGTGGACTTTTTTGAGTACTGCTAATATACAGCTCTGCGTTCGACACTGCTTGCTAAAGACTCTGTGTGTGTGTGTGTGTGTATATAAACTACACACAAAAACAGAAAAGGAAATTTCTGTCTGGTAGCTCAAGTCTTTGTTTTAACAATGCTTCTTTGCAAATCTTATGCCATTGGAAAGCCCGTTTACCTTGACCTTTGAACTGATTGGTTGAATCCTTGAGCTGTGCCTCCGCTGGCACTGTAGCTTTGTTGACTCCTGTTGGTGGATGTCTGAACTGATTTTTTTTAACTTTGTGGAACAAATTCTATGACGGAGAGTCTCAGAGAAGATTATTTTTTTTAACTTTTCAGATATGAATTCATCACATCTGACTGAGCTCTGAAGCTCCATACATCAGAGCTTCTGTATCTAAGCACAGTAACCCAACAATTTCACTTGACAATTTCAGCAACTCCTTTTTTCATCTGATTTGAAGCTCCAGCTCATGTCTTTCTTTGAGGGCTGCTGCCATAGCAATGAGTGCAGCCCTTTCAGCTTCTGCTTTGAGTCATGCAGAAGAGGTTGATGACCTTCAAGACCTGTGGCTGTAGTGACAACCTGATGAGCAAGCTTTACCATCAACATTAGAAACACTGTCCCCTGGACCAATATCATCACTGATGGAAGTTGGTGCAACATTATCATTTGCCACAGTTGTATTTGTGACTGTATCTTCTTTTTGCTATTTTATACTGTACACTACCTCACTGTATCTAATTGATTTGTCCATAAATGACAACAATTCTAAGATAAATTAGAAAATCAAATTAAAAAGATGTTGTGTGAAATGTTGCTTGATATTTATACACATGTAGTGAAAGAAATACTTACAAAATCTAAATGTTGTGTACTTTTTGGAGTACTGCTAATATACAGCTCTGTGATCAACACTGCTTGCTAAAGTTCTGAAGTGTCACAATACAGAAATAATGGACTAAACAAAGTGATATATTTAAACAATCTTATATAATTTAACAATCATCCTTACTTCATTCACTTGTCTCTTCTGAGTAAAATAGATGTATTCCTTAAAAGGTTGTTGGTCCACTCCAATTGAATACCTGACTGTAGCTTCATCAAGAGAAAAAGAAAATAGTTGTTTTCTCATAATGCTTTGTTTATATGTGATGAGCAAACATCTTTTGTTACAGATTGTGCTTATTATTAAGGAAGCGCATTCCATTCACTGGATTAAAAAAAATTAGACACTTTATCAGGATCTCGTAAATTACGAGATAAGGTGTCGAATTTTTTTATCCAGTGAATGCAATGCGCTTCTGTAAATTATTCTTGAAACTTTACAACATTCACTAATGATATTAAACGCATCAGTTTTCAATAAAAACCCATCAACTGAAAGCGGAACTTAAAAAGTTTCTGCACATCCACCGTCGGAACTTAACAGTGTGACATCCAGCGGAAGTAAACACTACAGCCGTTAGCAGCGTTAGCTCTGTGCACGTAACGTTATTGAATGAAGTGGAAGACGGTATTGTAGCGGTGACACAGTTAATTATTTAATCTGTAATTAAGCGACAATGTCTTCAGTTGACTGTTTGAGACAGTTTGTCAACGAGCGACTAACTGCTGCTGCTGAAGAAATATTTGGAGTTTTTCAAAAAACTATCGTCGAGTACGAAGAAGAGATCTATCGTCAGCGCAAACTGCTGGATATCGTTTGGAAACCTGAAATAAAGTTACACAGGATAGGTGAGTAAAACTTTTACTAGTTAATCATTTATAATCACAGTTGTTAGATACGTCAGTAACGTTACTGCTACTAATTTAGTCGCATGTCTGCATTTCCTCTTCACCATCACAGTAGTATCATATTCCTTTTGTTCTCTGTCCCTCCAGATCTCCAACAGCAACATGTCTGTGAGGAGGAAGAGGAGGAGGTTCTCACTGACCAGCAGCTCTGTAACCAGGAGAGGAGCTCCAGTCTGGACCAAGAGGACCCAGAGCCTCTACAGATTAAAGAGGAACAGGAGGAGCTCTGCACCAGTCAGGAGGGAGAGGAGGTTGTGATGAAGGTGGAGGCTGATACCTTTGTGGTGACTCCTACTGATGAGGAAAGGGACCATGTTGAACCAGAACCTGAAAGTGACCACCAGCTGCTGTTGAACAACTTTTATGCAGCTGAGAGCCAAGATCAGAAAGGATACAAGCGTGAAGACTCTACTAGAGATGCAGAGACAGAACAAAACAATCAACAACATGAAAACAGAAGTCAGAGTAACATCGTCTGCAACCCTAACTTGTCAGGGGCTGACAATAATATTGATGAACCGTCTTTTAAATGTAACACCTGTGGAAAGGATTATAAGTATAAGTCAAATCTTCAGAAACACATGAGAGTGCACACAGGTGAGAAACCGTACATTTGTAAAACTTGCGGGAAAAGCTTTAATAGTATTACCTCATTGACTGTGCATCAAAGAATTCACACAGGTGAGAAACCGTATGTTTGCGCAACATGTGGAAAAGCTTTCAGACAGCGTAGTGGATTAAACGTCCACATTAGATACGCCCACACTGGTGAGAGGCCGTACCTTTGCAACACCTGTGGGAAAAGTTTCACTGAAATGTCAACATTGAAAATGCATCAAAGAATTCACACAGGTGAGAAGCCGTTTATTTGTACAACATGTGGGAAAGCTTCCACAACGAGCAGTAATTTGAAAGTCCACATTAGAAGCGTTCACACAGGTGAGAAGCCGTATATTTGCAAAACCTGCGGGAAAAGCTTTAATAGAATTAACTCATTGACTGTGCATCAAAGAATTCACACAGGTGAGAAACCGTATGTTTGTACAACATGTGGGAAAGCGTTTGCACAGAATGGTGCCTTGACAATCCACATTAGATGCGCCCACACTAGTGAGAGGCCGTACCTTTGCAACACCTGTGGGAAAAGATTCAGTGATCTTTCATTATTGAAAAAGCATCAGAGGGCTCACACAGGTAAGAAGCCATAATTTTGCACAACATGTGGGAAAGATTTCACACATAGTAGTATCTTAAACGCCCACATTAGACGCGTCCACAATGGTGAGAGGAAATATCTTTGCAAGATCTGTGCGAAAAGATTCACTTATCTGTCAGCATTGAAAACGCATGCAGCAACACACACAGACGAGAGACCATACGCTGCAACACTTGTAAGAAAACGTGCTGCGTCACATTCGACTTGAAAAAGCACATGAAAATACATACAGGTTAATAGCTGTTAACTCACAAATCATGGGAGCTTTCATACATAGAGGTGACCTTACAGTCCACGAGGAGAGCCAACACTGGTGAGAGACCTTTGAAATATTTGTCAAAAGATTTTAGTCGCAGACAAGTAGATTTGTATTTGCAAAACGTGGGAGACAATTCATTTTGAGTGGTTCGTGGTCAGAACAGACTGACTGTTTTGTATGAGCATGAGAACTCTGGATATAAATGTGCCTTCTTTTTGCTGTTTTATGCTGTACAGTACTTCACTGTGTCTGATTTATAGCTGAGTTAGAAAATTCAATTAAAGAAGTTATGAAATGTTGCTTGATATATATACATTTTCCTGAAATAAATAATTACAAAGTTTAAATGTTTCATTTTTGGAGTACTGCTAATATACAGCTCAACACGGCTTGCTAAAGTTCTGAAGTGTCACAATACAGAAAGGATGGATTAAACAAAATGATATTTAAATTGGGCCAGAGGAAAATAGCTGTCTACTCATAATGCTTTTTGTGTGATGAACAAACATCTTTTGTTACAGAGTGTGCTGATTATTCTTGAAACTTTCCAACATTTATTAATGATATTAAACGCAGCAGTTTTCAAAAAAATCCCATCAGCTGAAAGCGGAAATTAATAAACATCCACCGTCGGAACTTAACAGTGTGACATCCAGCGGAAGTAAACACTACAGCCGTTAGCATCGTTAGCTCTGTGCACGTAACGTTATTGAATGAAGTGGAAGACGGTATTGTAGTGGTGACACAGTTAATTATTTAATCTGTAATTAAGCGACAATGTCTTCAGTTGACTGTTTGAGACAGTTTGTCAACGAGCGACTAACTGCTGCTGCTGAAGAAATAATTTAGTCGCATGTCTGCATTTCCTCTTCACCATCACAGTAGTATCATATTCCTTTTGCTCTCTGTCCCTCAATGTTCCCCCCTCCAGATCTCCCCACAGCAACATGTCTGTGAGGAGGAAGAGGAGGGAGGTTCTCACTGAACCAGCAGACTTCCTGTAACCAGGAAGGAGCCCCAGTCTGGACCAAAGAAAACCCCAGGCCTCCTACAGAGTTAAAGAGGAACAGGAAGAAAGCCTCTGCACCAGTTCCGAGGAGGGAGGAGGAGGTTGTGATGAAGTGGAGGCTGATACCTTTGTGGTGACCCTCCTTACTGATGAGGAAAGGGACCATGTTGAACCAGAACCTGAAAATGTGAAAAAAAGTGAACCTGAACCAGAAAATGGTGACCAACAACACAAACGCAGGAAGTTTGCAGCAGTTACTCACAACAGTCGTTTTGAAGTGACAGCTTGGTAATATTTTTTAAGTACAGTCCACTATTGGCAGAACACAACAATGACAGGTTCATACAGGTGGAGAGCGTGACTTTTCCTGCACAACATGTGGGAAGGGTTTCACACGGAATAGTAACTTGACAGACCACATTAGGACACGCTTCATAACTGGGTAGACGGCCGCCCCCTTTGCAAGGTCTGTGGGAAAAGATTCAGTTATATGTCAGCACTGAAAATGCATCAGAGAATTCACACTGTTGAGAACACGTATTTGGACATGTGGAAAGCTTTCACACCCTTAGAGTACGATTGAAATGGAACACATTAGACACATCCACAGTGTGAGAGAACACACATATTGGCAAGGCGTGGAAAAAGATCAGTGGCATTTCATATTGAAAGTCAGTCTGAGCACTCACACCGGGGAGAAGCCTGATACAGTTTACAACATGTGGGAAAGCTTGTCAACCCTTAGAGATTAGCATTGAAAGGTACCACATTAGGACACATTAACAGTGGTGAGAGTCCACATCTTTGCTAGGTCTGTGGCAAAAGAGGTATGTCATCATTGACAGTGCGTATGATAAGCCGTATAATTGTCGAGACAGAAAATTTATATCACATTTTTTTTGTTTTTTTTTCAAGTTTTCAGTGGGGACCCGTAACGTTCTGCGTAGACTGTGTGTTTATGTGGCGCGAGTGTCCCGATTCTGATGAAGAGCAAAAGGTTGACTAAACAGCCAAGCACGTTTTTGATTTGTTCAACTTAGTCCCTATGTGAGTAAGGTGTTATCTCATGTTTACACTGCCCCCTTGCCCAGAATGTGTTAAGCATATTCTTGTGGCAACTGGTGGAAAGTTTCAGAGAGAATGGTTACCATGGAAGTAACACATATAGATCATGTTTCACAAGTGGTAAGAGGCCAAAAACCTTTACAAGGTCTGTTAGAAAAAGATTCAGTCGCATATATTATTGAGAGCATCAGAGTTCACAAAGGAGAGAGGCCCGTTATCGTGTTTTCAACATTGGGGTTTAAAGTCACACCGTTTAGACCTTTGAAAAGGACACAGTAGAACGCCAACATTCACAAGGGTGAGAGAGCAGGATGCCGCAATATTGTTGAGAAAAGATTCGGTCAGAATCGGCACGCTGTGGAGGATCGAGTAAGCACTAATTGCTACACATACACAGGAACTTTTGCATTTGGGCAAAAGTTTTCCAAGTCAGAGATGTGAATTGAATGAGCAAACTAATTTTATATGGCCACAAGGAAAGTCCGTTGAATGGTGAACATACCTGTTTTTTTTTTGCTGTTTTATAACTGTACACCCTACGAAATGGTGCCCTGTTGAATCAATAAATAAAGTCTTTACAATATAATAGCTCTCAAAATAGTACCCAATGTTTTAGTTCCCCGACATACAGTTGGTGGGAAACCGTTTTAAAAATCACTGTCATGTGACCGCCTGTTTATGCTGATTTATAACATATCACACAATCCGTTCCCTCGGCACGTCATCACGAGTCGTTGTCGCCCATCTTTGTGAGTTTACAGTAAGAACTGCAGCACAGTTGATTAATCAACTTTAAGTCCCATTGTTACGCGGACAATGACCATCACAACCAGGAGCTTCCGGTAAGTTTTTCAAAAATAAAGTGGCCCGAACTGAAAAATTCAAACAGGTTAAACGGAAGCAGACCCAGAACAATCACGAAAATGTGTTTTGTTAAGTCGCCATTGTAGCGTCAATACAAGGGTAAAACAGAGAAACGTTAAATAAATATTCTCTGGATTTTTTCTGTGCCGTGTTTTTTCTATTTTTTTGCAGTTACGCTTGTCCGGAAAGTTTGTTATTGTCCTCTCGCTTTCTCCTCTTCCCCGTTTAAATATCCGTTATCGGGTCGTCGGGGGCACAGTTCACCAGGGAAGCCCAGATTGCCCTCTCCCCGGCCAACTTTCATCCACTCTTCCCAGGGGACCCAGGCGTTCCCAGAAACCAGCCGAGAAGACAATAGGTCTCACTCCTGGAGATGCTATTTGTGAAGACCTAATAATATTAATTATATTATATTTAATTATATATGTATAATTATTATAACTCTAAGATACTTGGTTGTAAGATAGTACATTGTGTTTCCCCTCCTTGGTTTCCATATTTGTTGTGCTGCTGTAATAAGTGATGTTCCCCGTTTGGGGATCAATAAGATGTATTAGCTAGTCTTATCTATCTTAAGTCTTTCTATCTTATCCTTAGTCTATCTTAGATGTTTTTTTTCATTGTTTGCCTCTATTGGGTCAACGTTGTAATAGAAACACGAATTTCCCTTCTTTCAGTAAGAAAGCCAAACATATTATTTCGTCCAGTTTGAGTAATCAAAGGTACACTTTGTTTATTGACTAATCTAATCTAAACTATTTTACACAAACCGTGTGTGGAATAAAAAAACACCATTTAAACAACCGTTTTAAAATCACTAGTCTTACGCTGCCCCTCGTGGGGTCCAGCACGGGAGAAGAGCAACAACATTTTATTGTCAAAGTAGCGGTCACGGTATAACCTGATAGCAAGACGTCCGGTAAATGTACTTTTCAATAAGTGACGAAGAAAAATTGAATTATATGTTGAATGATCTCTTAAATTGTTATAAAATCCTGGAACATAAATACATGTGGGAAACCGTTTTGTATACAACGAAAAACTTTTCACAACATTTATTATGCTAATTAAACGCAAGCAAGTTTTTCCAAAAAATCCCATCAACTGAAAGCGGAAATTAATAAACATCCCACCGTCGGAACTTAACAGTGTGTGACAATACCAGCGAAGTAAACACTACAGCGGTTTGTAGCAGCGTTTAGCTCGTTGCACGTGAACGTTATTGAATGAAGTGGAAGACGGTATTGTAGCGGTGACACAGTTAATTTTTAATCGGTAATTAAGCGACAATGTTTTCAGTTTGAGTGTTTGGAGACTTTGTCACGAGCGACTAACTGCTGCTGCCTGAAGAAATAATTTTAGAGGGTTCGCATGTCTGCGGCATTTCTTCCTCTTCAACCAGCTACAGTAGTAGTCCATAAGTTACCTTTTTGCTCTCTGTCCCCCAGATCTCCAACAGCAACATGTCTGTGGAGGAAAGAGGAGGAGGTTCTCACTGACCCAGCAGCTCTGTAACCAGGAGAGGAGCTCCAGTCTGGACCCAAGAGGACCCCAGAGCCTCTACAGGATTAAAGAGGAACAGGAGGAGCTCTGCAACCAGTCAGGGAAGGGAGAGGAAGGTTGTGCTGAAGGTGGAGGCTGATACCTTTGTGGTGACTCCTACTGATGAGGAAAGGGACCATGTTTGAAGCCAAGAACCTGAAAATGTGAAAAAAAAGTGAACCTGAACCAGAAAATGTGACCAACACAGACACAACGCAGAAGGTTGCACAAGTCTCACACAACAGTCTTTTGATTGACAGCTGGTGGGTAAATTTTAGAGTACAAAGTCACATAATTGCAACGACACATGCGAAAGTCATACCAGGTGAGAAGCGTTTTTACCTGCACAACATGTGGGAAGGGTTTTCACACGGAATAGTAAACATTGACAGAACACATTAGAACATTCACAACTGGTGAGAGAGGACCCAGCTCCTTTGCAAGGTCCTGTGGGAAAAAGATTCAGTTATAATTGCAGCAATTGAAAATTGCATCCAGAGAAATTCACACTGGGGTGAGAAGCCGTATGATTTGGACATGTGGAAAGCTTTCCACCCTTAGAGTACATTTGAAGGAACACATTAAGACCAACATTCACAGTGGTGAGAAGACCACAGATTGTGCAAAGGTCCCCTGTTGGAAAAAGATTCAGTGGGCATGTCATCAATTGAAAAGGCATCCTGAGACACTCACACCGGGGGAGAGCATGTATAGACTTGATACACCATGTTGGGAAAGGCTTTCAACCCTTAGAGGTAGCATTGAAGACCACATGTAGACAAATTAACAGTGGATGAGAGCCCCACATCTTGCTAGGCGGGTGTGCAAAAGAGGTTTCCAATACATTGACGGCGTGATATAAGCGTATATGTGAAGACAGAAATGTGATGATCACGAATTTTTTGTGTCAAAGTTTCATATGGAAAGCCAACGTGCCCACGTAGCGTAACTGTGGTTATGTGTTATGTTGGGCCCCTGAGCTTGTTCCCG
>NC_040022.1:27501365-27505366 GCF_000972845.2 Larimichthys crocea | reverse complement strand
GGATTCGACTACCGTGGCCTCAAATACCCAGCTACAGACATGATTATCCCCTCAAATGTAGGAAAATTCGAGGTGATCGCAGTGATAACACTGTTGAAGCTGTCTCTTTTATAGTTATGGCTCCATACAGGCTAATTGATCGAGTACCCCCCTCCACAGCCTCATTCACTCCCATGGTTTTTGGATCAGAGAATTTTCTGGAAGGAGCAGGGAGCATCTGTGCTTTCTCTGACTCCTACGGCCAAAGTTTATACAATTTTCTCCTGAAACTTGGCACAGACATTATACACAAGACGAGTATTCTTCTGGTCATTTCAGGTTTTGGTTTGATGCATACCTTATAGGTTTTTTTTGGCCACCTTCGAGGGGGATCATTCAGACATATACTGTGCATCTCAGTGGGACAGACAGAGCATGCAGCACCTGTGACTAAATACTCTGACCTGCAGCTCACCCTGGTTGCTTGGCAACCTCAAGCATGCCTTTGACTGACTTTTTTGAAGTCTCTGTATGATATCAGACTATCAAATCTACATTTTTAATGTCGGCCATTTTATCCTTGTCTCTCACAAACACAAACACATAGATAGAGAGACAGACACACCACACACAGGCAGACAGACAGGCAGACGCACACACACACACACACACACACACAGACAGAACAAGCACACACACACACACAGACACACACAGGACAAGTTTTTCAAAATAAGAGTCCCTTCAAAATAAGAGCCCAATAAAAAGGCAATGATGACACAGCTTGTTGTATTAATACTGAATTTTCTGAGCAGTGTCAGTAATAATGCATGGGGACGACAGGGCCAGAGTCACGCACACTAAAAATTTCTTTAGAAGTTTTTCTAGTTATATTTAACATTTAATCTGTGTCTATAATAACGTTTACATTTATATGTATATGTACATGTATATATGTCTATGGCGGCGCTCTTGTCGGCCATCTTGCCTGCAGATGGGTACTTTTGGGCAATTGGCGGACGGCGGAGTACGCTGTTGTTCCGGCGCAGAACCGTTTCGCAGCCGTTACGCATGCAGTGAGAATCATAGACATATATACATAGACGCCGCATTGAGCGCTGAATCGTACGTCAATGTCGCCGCCATTTTGGATGTGGCTTAGTGGAGCGCAAGCCTTAAGTTGCAGAGTGGCAACAGTGTTACACACATTAGTAGCTGTAAACACTCAGCATTAGAAAAATACATACGTTGGTTTGGTGCTTACATAAGGAGTGAACATTTTTAATCATCACTTTAAAAGTTACATATGTTGTTTTTGGTGCCTGTTTGTTTCCCAGATATGTATATATGTCTATGGTGACAATCCCCAGGTTTATTCACTGGATCAAATAAACTATATATACATCTCCCTTACTGCCCCCCCCCCCCTTCACCATCTGCAAACATACATGTCTCATTAATGCATGTTACTAACTAAACTTCTTCCCCGGAGTTTCTGTGCTCTATCATCCAGCAGGTTCTTGTGGATCGTGGCTGCTGCTGTGGTCCTGCACGACGTCCACTACATATATTAATACTGTCATTATTGCTACAATATCCCCATTACAGTTTATAGTTAGTTAATGATTTGCTGCTGCTGTGCATCTGTGTCTCTCTATCTCTATCACAGGTTCCACTGCTACTGTAATCATTTTATCAGTCATTGTAATTCATTGTCATTTTATCAGTCATTGTAATTGTGCAATACGTTTGTGTTGATTTGTCCTGTACACGTGACATCTATTGCACGTCTGTCCGTCCTGGGAGAGGGATCCCTCCTCTGTGGATCTTCCTGAGGTTTCTTCCACCTTTTTTCCCTGTTAAAGGTTTTTTGTGGGACCCTCGAACCGAGGGTCTAAGGACAGAGGGTGTCACTCCCTGTACAGATTGTAAAGCCCTCCGAGGCAAATGTACTTTGTGACTTTGGGCTATACAAATAAAATCTTACTTGATTTGATTTGATATTTTAGAGGTGTCCTTACCAAGAAACATCAGGATAAACTCACCAAATGAGGATCAACAAACACAATGGGGCACCAGTTTACTTAAATAATATCACATTAAATGAGAGCAAGGTGAATTAATATACACTCACCAAATGCAAATACAATCGGAATAAAGTGAAAATAAAATAAACTGTTTTTACCTCAGATTATAATGTCAAGCCATCATGCTGTGAGAAAACAGTGTTACCAATGAACCATTGTGTCATGCAGAGAAACAGGTCTATCAAGCCAGTTCAGAGTAGATGTTTGATTAACCAAACACCTGTTTGTTTGTCTAGAGTAGATGTTTGATTAACCAAACACCTGTTTGTTTGTCTGTTGTTCCCAAATGTTGTTCAGTGAGTTTAAATGTGAAAGTAAAAATGATAATGACGCACTTTGTTCAGATGATGAGATTTAAAACATTATAACTTCTTCCTCTTGGATTTCTACACTGTTAGTTGTGTGTATATTTAGAATGTGTGACACAGGTTTTAAAATAAAAGAGAAATATTAAAAATGTGCACAACACTGCAGTGAATGACAGAGTGACAGTGTGATCCCAATCTGGTTTTGAGAAGAAAAGAACGAAGAGCAAAGAAGTAAAACAGACTGTGACATTAAGTACTGGATTACTATAAGAGCATGTGTGCACTGCATTGTAAGCAAACAAACTGAATAAAACCTTTTTCACACAAGTTTACACGTATGTCAAATTACCTGTCTGTATGAAAGTTACCAAATCAGAATCAAAGAGGCTAAAGGAGAAAAAATCACATTGTGAAACTGAGGTGTTACTATTGAGTCAAGCCTATGTGAATAGAAACTTTGTATGAACTCACCTTTGTCTTGTGTTTCTTAAGTTCTGCCAGAGATCCTGCCAGTCTCTGTTCTGCATATAGAAATCAGAGGATTATAACTTTTGCCTTGAGGTGTGTCCATCACAAACCCCTCCCACTTGCTCTGATCAAGTTTGGTGTGATATGATAGGTATCATGTTCTGTACAGATCAACATAATTAATCTAAATCACTGAGGGGAAATATTTCAGAGGAAGTATGACTGCCCAAACTCATTATTTTCCCCTAATCATGTGATTTTCAATCAGAATTATGTTCAGCTTCTAGTGGGAAGAGTTTGATGTTTCTTGCCTAAACCAAACTTCTGTCAACACCGAAATATAATAAAACAAAGGTTGGCATTTGATGTGAACCACAGTGTTGTAGTACTCGAGATTGGTCTGAAGACCAGAAGTCGGGTCTCTGTGTCACAATTGTCATAATTGTTCCCAGGTCTGCTACATTATATTATGATACACAGTAACCTTTCATTTCTAAGGAAGTGGTCTGCACTGCACTGATGTGAACCACAGTGTTGGTAGTACTTGAGATCGGTCTTGGTCTCGGAATTGATTGAATTCTTATTCAGGCTTGTCTTGGCGTTAGACAAAGAGGACTCAGGATATTTTTTTAAAGTCTGTGTAAAGTAAGAATAAATATGTGTTGTCAGAATTTTTATGTATTATATTATGTTCTTATGTTACAGTGTTTTTACAATTGCTTAAGTACAATTTTGAAAAAAAAGTGCTCGTTAAATTACTACACTCATTTCACACATTAATAGCAGAACACCTCAGATCTTTTATGGTTCATAAGTTCTGACAATAGTTACACACTTTTGTACCTAAAAGTATTTTGCTTTCCTTTTTATTTCTCCACGTCCTCCTCCAGGTCTATCCCTGCCTATTCCTACTGCAATGTTGCCTTGCATTTTTGTTAGAGACAGGTACACTCACCCATTTAGAGTGCTTACACCTGATTGGTGAGTTTACACCTTGATTAATTGTTTGGTGTGTATTGTATTTTAAAATACACTAAAGCTAATTATGAATAATAATTAATAATAAAAATGATTTTTAATTCTCGCCTAAATAAGACTGTTTATCTGTAACAGAACAGCTTTAATGTTTTAAAAAATGAAAGCAAAAAAAAAAAAAAAA
>NC_040022.1:27494581-27501193 GCF_000972845.2 Larimichthys crocea | reverse complement strand
TGAAAACTGTCCCACATGTACTTGTTTTTCATGGTCAAGTAAAATATTTTTTGATCCAATCTCAATGGACTTTGTGTCACCAATTAACACAAGTGTGAGGTTCAGGAGTCACTGAAACAAATACATGCAGAATAATATCAATAAGCACCACACAGTAAAGTGAAGTAGAGTTGTCTACATTATATTATGTTACATTAAATATAACAAATTAAATATAATAATTCTTCTTTACCGTCTGTTGAAGTGTCTTCCAGTGTTTCATATCCTCTCTGCTGACTCTTCACTAATTTCGCTGCTGCTTTTGTTGACATCCATGACTCCTGTGAGAGTGTTGGTTTTAGTTAGATGGATTCCCCTTTTGACAGCTTTTGAAACCTTATTGAAATATATATATTTAATTACAGTTAAATCTTTAACTTGTTAAAATGTTACCTTTCTCATTGGTCACAGAAGGTGCTACAGACTTGATTTCAGACCTCTCCTGCTGATGTGCTTTTTCATTGTTGTCCACAGATTTCAGCCTCACCAGTTCATTCACGGATCACACTAGAAAAACATGTGATTTTAAACCAACTGAGATTAACATAGCCTGTTTTAGAGGTGTCGGCAGGGAAACATCAAGATAAACACACTAACTCATATCAAACACCTCTGTAAGATCTCTTTCTACCACCTCAGAAATATTGCCAAACCTATCCAAATCTCGCCTACCAGACTGTGAAAAACTAGTCCACGCCTTTGTCTCCTCCACTTGATTACTGCAACGCACTTCTCATCGGGACCCACAGTAAACACCATCAGCAGCTAACAAGTCCAGAACAGCGTGCTAGGATTCTGATGAGAGTGTGTGAAAATCAGAACACATCACCCCCACCCTCACTCACTGCACTGGCTTCCCATCTCCACTAGAGTTCAGTATAAAATCTCTCTTCTCACTCACATCAGTGCATCTATGGCAACACACCCATCTACGTCAAAGAACTGCTCATCCCACAAACCCTACACGATCCCTCCACTCCCAAACACTCAAAACATCACCTTCGCCCGAGGACCCAGGTCAGCACCATGGGCGACGAGAATTCTGTGCCGCTGCACCACGCCTATGGAATGCCCTTCCCGACAGCGCCGGTCCTGGCCACATTTGCGCCCTGGGCGAACACCCCCCCCCCCCCCCCCAGGCGAACATTTTCTCGTGCGCCCTAACGGGCGCCGGTGCGCCCTGGCGCCGTGCGCCCCGGGATGCGTGCGCCCCCATCGGTCTGTCCGACGCCCCTTCTGCCTTGTCAACACAAACCACCCCTCGCTCCCGCTCCGGGCGCCCGCTCCGCTAACTTAATGAGCGGTATCGAAAATACCGAGGTTTTTTGCTTTTTTCGGGCATTTCGTGCGCCCCCACGGAGAATGCCCTGGGCGGCCGCCCACATTGCCCATAGCTAGACCGGCCCTGCTTCCCGACCATCTAAGGGCACCACAGACCCTTGATTTTAAAAAGGACTTTCCTTTTTTCCATATCATATCGTCTTTAACGTCATTTTTTCATATATATATATATATATATATATAATATATTATATGTGCGTTATTGTAGCACTTTGAGATTGTTTCAAATGCAAAGTGCATTATAAATTAAATCTATATTATTATTATTAAATGACGATCAACAAACACGTGGCACACCAATTCATTAAATAATATAACATTAAATGAGGCAAGGTGAATTAATATAACTCACCAAATGCAAATACAATCGGAATAAAGTGAAATAAAATAAACTGTTTTTAACTCAGATTATAATGTCAGCCATCCATGCTGTGAGAAAAACAGTGTTACTACATGAACCATGTGAAATGCTTTCAGTAGAAATGATAATGACACACTTCGTCAGATGATGAATCTAAAAAAAATATAACCTTCTATAACTTCTTCCTCTTGATTTATACACTGGAGTTGTGTGTATATTTAGAATGTGTGACACAGGTTTTAAAATAAAAGGAAATATTAAAAATGTGCACAACACTGCAGTGAATGACAGAGTGACAGTTGATCCCAATCTGGTTTGAGAAGAAAAAGACGAAGAGCAAGAAGTAAAACAGACTGTGACATTAAGTGTACTGGATTACTATAGAGCATGTGTGCACTGCACTGTAAGCAACAAACGGATAAAACCTTTTCACACAAGTTTACATGTATGTCAAATAACCTGTCTGTATGAAAGTTTACCAAATCAGAATCAAGAGGCTAAAGGAGAAAAAAACACATTGTGAACTGAGGTGTTTTATTGAGTCAAGACTATGTGAATAGAACTTTGTATAAACTCACCTTGTCTTGTGTTCTTGAGTTCTGCCAGAGATCCTGCCAGTCTGTTCTGCAGATAGAAATCAGAGGTATAACCTTTGCCTTGAGGTGTGTCCATCACAAACCTCTCCGCTTGCTCTGATCAAGTTGGTGTGATGTGATGGTATCATGTTTTCAGATAACAACATAATTAATCTAATCAGGAGGGGAAATATTTCAGAGGAAGTATGACTGCCCAAACTCATTATTTTCCCCAAATCATGTGATTTTCAATCAGAATTATGTTCAGCTTCTAGTGGGAAGAGTTTGATGTTTCTTGCCTAAAACAAAACTTCTGTCAACGCTGAAATATAGTAAACAAAGGTTGGCATTGCATTGATGTGAACCACCGTGCTGTAATATTCGAGATCGGTCCTGGTCTCAAGGACCAGAAGTCATGACTCTGTGTCACAATGTCATAATTGTTCCCAGGTCTGCTCATCTATAATATGATACACAGTAACCTTTGATTCCTAATGAAGCAGTCTGCACTGCACTGATGTGAACCACAGTGTTGTGTACTTGAGATCGATCTTGGTCTCGAGGCCGTCTCAAAAACCACCTCTTGAAGGTCTTGGTCTTGTCTCGGAATTGATTGAATTTTATTCTGGCTTATCTGGCCTTGGACAAAAGAGACTCAGGATATTTTTTTAAAGTCTGTGAATAAGAATGAATAGTGTTCTGAATTTGTCAGACCAAAGAAGAAATTTTATTTTTAATTTTTTATGTATTATTATGTCCGCTTACAGTGTTTTTACGATTGTTTAAGGACCTTTGAAAAAAGTGCTGTCAAATTACACCTAATTCCACATTAATAGCAGAACACCTCAGCTCTTTTAGAAAATGAAACATATTACAATATTAATGAACAAAATGGCGCACACATGGTTAATAAGTTCTGACAATAGTTACACACTTTGTACCTAAAGTATTTTGCTTTCTTTTTATTGTCCACGTCCTCCTCCAGGTCTATCCCTGCCTATTCCTACTGCAGTGTTGCCTTGCACTTTTGTTGAAGACAGTACACTCACCCATTCAGGTGTTTACGCCTGATTGGTGAGTTTACACCTTGATTAATTGGTGTGTGTGTATTGTATTTTTATAAATACACTAAGCTAATTGTGAATAATTTTCATATTATCAGAAATAGTATATAAATATACTAATTAAACATAAATAAGACTGTTTATCTGTACAACAGAACAGCTTTAATGTTTTAAAAAATGAAAGCAAAAACAAAATCATAAAATGTCTTGTCTGTTGTAAATCAGCCTTTATTAATCAGTCATATCATTTTGAAAAACATTAACTAATACTGATGAAAGTTCAACAAGCAATAAACGTTACTTCATGTGACTCAGATGAATACACATTTAAACTATTTTACAATGTACAGAGGTTTCATCACAAGTGTTATAAGACTCTCAAATCCCAGGTTCATCTTTATTTATGTAAATTCCATTTTGTTGTTGAGCATCATGATGTAGTGAGAGATTACG
Source organism: Larimichthys crocea (assembly GCF_000972845.2). Classification (NCBI taxonomy): domain Eukaryota; kingdom Metazoa; phylum Chordata; class Actinopteri; family Sciaenidae; genus Larimichthys; species Larimichthys crocea. Next base: position 27,497,360 of record NC_040022.1, on the reverse strand, counting down.
TACAGTGTGAAAACAAAATAGAAAAATCAAAAATCCATTCAAAATCCATTGTTCTGAAGTGTTACTGTATTGTATAATTTATGCAAGACAAACAAACTTTATTCACTTTTGTGTTATTCATGAAACAAAAAAGCCATTAATTAATAGTCTGCTTTGAAAATAATGATTCTAAATCAGTAACTCATATATTTAAAATAGTTTAAATAATCTGTATAAAATCATGGCAGAAACATAGTGCAGAGAGAAAAAAGGTCCAGGGCTAAGATCAGTATCAAACAAACGTCCTGTATAAAGTGAATACAGACCAGGATCAGGTGGTTGATCAAAGAAACCCTGACATAGATGTCACGTGATAAGAGGAAGAATGTTTCTGTTGAGAAACAACAGAAACACACAATGTTCAGCCTCTCTGACTTAAAATGACACCAGCACTCACATCACTGGAAGTTTCTGCTGTCTGTCAGAAGAAGTTTCAACATCTAGACTTTGATCTCTTCCTCCTCCTCAGAAAAGGCATATGGTGTTTTGTGGTTGTGAGAACGAGCAGGAGAGGTGGCGCTGTTGCTCATCCTCGTTCCCTTTGTGAAGGACCCTCCACCATAATGACGGGACAGCACGTCAGCTGTCAACATTTCTGCCTCCACTGCAGGCTCTGCTCTCTGAGGAGACCCAGTGGACACATCTGCCAGTTTTGTTTGTCTCTTCTATTCTGATTAGTTTTCACCTGTGTCTTGTTATCCTGCCTTCACTTGTGTATTTAGTCTGTGTGTTTTGTGTCTTTTCTTCTTTATTCAGCCACTGAATCTTGATTTGGGTCCTAAGCCTTGTGTTACAGGTTAACCTGTTGAACCGTGCCTGCTTAATCTTTGACACAATGAGCTGAGAGTTCAGCATCTGCAATGATTTTAAATTACTTTTGACAAACAGTAAAGTGAAAGTAGAATAGCTCTAACCAATAATTTCTCCATAACGCTGTGACTTGTTGAAGGTTACTGATAGCACAATACTGATAACACAAAGATTAGTCATTAATCAAACGCAGTAGCACGACACTCAACTTTTAACAGTGAATTCTTTCCATTTCCAAAGCTGTAACCTCTTTAAGGATTCATGTTATTTACAGCAGTGTCGAAGCTGCGATAATCAATGTTCTTATGTTACAGTGTTTTTACGATTGCTTAAGTACAATTTTGAAAAAAGTGCTCGTTAAATTACTACACTCATTTCACACATTAATAGCAGAACACCTCAGATCTTTTATAGTTCATACGTTCTGACAATAGTTACACACTTTTGTACCTAAAAGTATTTTGCTTTCCTTTTTATTTGTCCACGTCCTCCCCCAGGTCTGCCTATTCCTACTGCAATGTTGCCTTGCATATTTGTTGAAGACAGGTACACTCACCCATTTAGAGGGCTTACACCTGATTGGTGAGTTCACACCTTGATTAATTGTTTGGGGTGTATTATATTTTAAAATACACTAAAGCTAATTGTGAATTATTTTTCATATTATCAGAAAATAGTGATAAATAAATAATATTAAAAATTATTTTTATTTTTCGCCTAAATAAGACTGTTTATCTGTAACAGAACAGCTTTAATGTTTAAAAAAATGAAAGCAAAAACAAAATCATAAAATGTCTTGTCTGTTGTCAATCAGGCCTTTATTACATCAGTCATGTCATTTTAGAAAAACATTAACCTATACTGATGAAAGTTCAACAAGCAATAAACATGTTACTTGTGCAGTGGTCATGCAGACCTCAGATGAATACACATTTAAACTATTTTACAATGTACAGAGGTTTCATCACAAGTGTTATAAGACTCTCAAATCCCAGGTTCATCTTTATTTATGTAAATTCCATTTTGTTGTTGAGCATCATGATGTAGTGAGAGATTATGTACAGTGTGAAAACAAAATAGAAAAATCCAAAATCCATTGTTCTGAAGTGTTACTGAATTGTATAATTTATGCAACCATTGTTCTGAAGTGTTACTGAATTGTATAATTTATGCAAGACAAACAAACTTTATTCACTTTTGAGTTAGTTATGAAACAAAAAAGCCATAATTAATATCATAGTTTCTATTATAACATCTTCCTCTTGATTTATGCACTGTTAGTTGTGTGTATATTTATAATGTGTGACACAGGTTTTAAAATAAAAGAGAAATATTAAAAATGTGCACAACACTGCAGTGAATGACAGAGTGACAGTGTGATCCCAATCTGGTTTTGAGGAGAAAAGAACGAAGAGCAAAGAAGTAAAACAGACTGTGACATTAAGTGTACTGGATTACTATAAGAGCATGTGTGCACTGCATTGTAAGCAAACAAACTGAATAAAACCTTTTTCACACAAGTTTACATGTATGTCAAATAACCTGTCTGTATGAAAGTTACCAAATCAGAATCAAAGAGGCTAAAGGAGAAAAAATCACATTGTGAAACTGAGGTGTTTCTATTCAACCAGAAACAATCTAACAAAAGGATTTTATGATATAATGAAAATGTCACTTCCTTTCTTTCTGTTTCACTTTGTTTGCCGTTACTTTACGTCAATAGTATTTGATGATTTTCATGTGTTGCAGTTTCTCATTGTGACCACTCAGTGGAAGCAAAAACATATAATTCAATGACAGTATTACGTTTAAATATGTTGTGGCCTTATCAATGCATCCAGTACAGAGCTTTTTAATGATTAATAACTCTGTGTTCAAGGGAATTTGAAAGAAAAACCCTTGAATGAGGAGGACTGGATTCAAAGTATCA